>NC_041744.1:39090564-39283709 GCF_004115215.2 Ornithorhynchus anatinus | reverse complement strand
GAAGACAGGCTAGGGGGGCAAAACTGGAACGAGAAAGGTTCAAGGCCAGGCCTATAAGGCAAATACTCGGGGACCAAAACTAGCTAGAGAAGGGTTTGGGGCCATGTTTCGCAAGGCAAAGGGCTGGGGGCCAAATCTGGAAAGAGTAAGGTTCAGGGCCATGTTTTGAAGACAAAGGATGGGGGCCCAACTCTTTCCCCTAACCTAAACATTTTCCCATCACTTAACCTTTTCCTCTTACCTAAACTTTTACCTGTAGCCTTACCTTTTCCCCTGGCCTAATGCAATCCCTTAGCCTAACCTTTCCCCTAGACTAACCTTTTCCCCTGGCCTAACTTTTTCACATTACCTTTACGGTTTTCCGTGGCCCTAACCTTTTCCCTGGTCTGAGGTTTTCACCAGGCCAAACCTTTCCCCCTCACATAACCTTTTCTTAGGATTAAACCTTTCCCCTGGCTTAACCTTTTTCCCTGGAACTGAACCTTTCTCCTGTCCCAAGCTTTTCCTTGGCTTAAACCTTTCGCCTGGGCTAACTTTTTTCCCCAAGCCTAACCTTTCCTCTTGCCTAACCTTTTCCCCTAGCCTAACCTTTTCCCCTAGCCTCACCTTTTCACCCAGCCTAACTTTCTCCCTGGGCTAGTTTTTTCTCTTGGCCCAACCTCTTCCCCTGGCCTACCATTTTTCCATGGCCTATGCTTGTCCCCTATCCTAATGTTTCCCCCCAGCCTAACGACTTCCCAAATGTAATCTCGCTCCGAGTCTAATCTTGTCCCTAGACTTACCCCTAACCTAACCTTTCCCCTAGCCTAAACCTTTCCGTTAACATAATGTTTTCCTTAGTCTAAGGCATCCTTAGTCTAATCTTTCCCCAGGAGAAGCAGCGTGGCTCACTGGAAAGAGCCGGGGCTTTGGAGTCAGAGGTCAATGGGTTCGGACCCCGGCTCTGCCACTTGTCAGCTGTATGACTTTGGGCAAGTCACTTAAACTTCCCGGTGCCTCAGTTCCCTCATCTGTCAAATGGGGATTAAGACTGTGAGCCCCACGTGGGAGAACCTGATTCCCGTGTCTACCTCAGCGCTTAGAACAGTGCTCGGCACATAGTAAGCGCTTAACAAATACCAACATTATTATTATCATTATTAACCTTTTCTGCGGGCCTGACATTTTTCCACAGCCTACTCTTTTCCCCGACCTACCCTTTGCCCCTGGCCTCAGCTTTCCCCTAGCCCAACCTTTTCCTTTACCTATCTTTTTCCCCTAGCCATGGGTTCAAATCTCGGCTCTGCCACTTGTCAGCTTTGGTGACTTTGGGCAAGTCACTTAACTTCTCTGTGCCTCAGTTACCTCATCTGTAAAATTGGGATTAAGAGTGTGAGCCCCACACAGGACAACCTGATTCTCGAGTGACTACCCCAGCGCTTAGAACAGTGCTCTGCACATAGTAAGCACTTAACAAGTACCAACTTTATTATTTCCCCTGCCATAAATCTTTATGTTATCACCTTGCCGAACCCTTACACCAAGCTTAAACTTTCCCCTAGTTTAAACTTTTCCCCTAGTCCTTTTACCTTTTTAACTTTTACCTTGTCCCCTGGCCTAACCCTTTCCCCTAGCTTAACCATTCAACCTTGACCTAACCTTTTGCCCTGGTCTACTCTTTCCCCTAGAGTAACCTTTTCCCCTAGCCTTACCATTTACCAAGCTTATGCCTTTTTCCCTAACCTATCCTTTTCCTCCGCCTCTTTCTCCTAGCCTAAAACTTTTCCTCTAACCTAACATTTACACCAAGCCCAACCTTCTCCCTTATTTAGCCATTTTCCGCTAGCCTAACCTTTTCTCTGGACCTAAACCACTTTCCCATAGCCTAGCCTTTTTCACCTAGCCTTTGTCCACTATCCTTAATTTTTCATTATTCCAATCTTTTCCCCAGCCCAACCTTTCTTCAAACAGAACACTTTCTCCTAACCTAACCTTTTCCCCTAACCTAATCTTTAAACATTGCCTAGCCTTTTCCTTTAGCCTAACCTTTGCCCAAGCCTAACCTTTCCCATAGCCTAAACATTTCTCCTAGCCTAACCTGTCCTTTAACCTATTTCCCATAGTCCTCACCTTTTACGTTAGCCTAACCATTTCCCCTAGCTTAATTCTTTTCCCAGTCTTAAACTTTTCCCCAAAGCCTGACCCTTCCCAGTAGCCTAAGCTTTTCCCCTGGCCTAACTTTTGCTACTGGCCTAACGTTCTCCCCTGGCCTAATCATTTCCCCTATCATAACCTTTTCACTGATATCCTTTTTCCATGGTCTTACCTTTCCCCTGGCTTAACCTTTTCCCATGGCCTAACCTTTTCCCTTAGCCGAATCCTTTTCCTGGTTTAACCTTTTCCCTAAAAGTAACCTTTTCCTTAGCCAAGCCTTTTCCCAAAAGGCCTGATCTTTCCCCCTAGCCTGACCCTTTCCAGGAGCCTACGCTTTTCCCCCGGCTTAACAGTTTCCCCCCTAAAGCTTTCCACTGGCCTAACAATTTCTCCCAGCCTAACATTGGCCCCTACCATACTTTTTCCCCTAGCAGAACCTTTTCCCTGGCTTAAACCTTTCCCCTGGCATAACCCTTTCCCCTGTCCTAAGCTTTTTCCTGGTTTAAGCATTTCCCAGCTGTAATGTTTTCCCCTTGCCTAACCTTTCCCCTAACCCCAACTAGTTCCCACAGCCTAACCTTTTCTCCTGGCCTAATCATTTCCCCCATCATAAACTTTTCACTGATAAACCTTTTCCCATGGCCTGATCTTTTCCCCTGGCTTACCCTTTTCCCATGGCCTAACCATATCCCTTAGCCTAACATTTTCCCCTAGCTTAACCTTGTTCCTCAGAGTAACCTTTCCTTACCTTAACCTTTTCCACTAGCCTGACCCTTTCCAGTAGCCTACGCCTTTGGCCTGGATTAACGTTTTTCCCTGGCCTAACGTTTTCCTCTGGCTAACCTTTCCCCATGTCAAAACTTTTCCCCTGACCTAACCTTTTCTCCCGGCCTAACCTTTTCTCCTAGCCTCAGTTAATTCCCCTAACCTAACCTTTACTCCAAGCATAACCTTTCCTAGAGTCTAACCTTTTCCCCAGGCCAAACCTTTTCCCCTGGCCAAACCTTTTCCCCAACAGTTACTTTTAACCAGGGTTTAGCTTTTCCCCATGCCTAACCTTTTACCCTAGCCTAACCCTTTCCCCTAGCCTAGCCTGTTCTCCTAGCCTAACCTTTTCCCTTAGCCTTAACTTTTCTCCCATTCTTACCTTTCCCACTAGCACAACCTTTCCACTAGTCTAATGCTTTTTTCTAACCTAAACTTTTCCCCAGACCTAATCTTTGAACGATGCCTAGCTTTTTTCCTAAGTCTGACTTCTGCCCATGCCTAACCTTTCCCTTATCCTAACCATTGCCCGTAGCCTAACCTTTCACCCTAGCCTAGCCATTTCGTTTAGCTTAACCTTTTTCCTGGTCTTAACCTTTTCCCCAAAGCCTGACGTTTTCCCCTAGTCTTAACTTTCCTGGAACTTAACCATTGCCCACTGCCTAACCTTTTTAACCTTTTTCCCATAGTCTCACCTTTTCCCTTAGCCTAACCATTTCCCCTAGCTTAATTCTTTTCCCAGTCTTAAACCTTTCCCCAAAGCCTGACCCTTCCCAGTAGCCTAAGCTTTTCCCCTGGCCTAACTTTTTCTCCTGGCCTAACGTTCTCCCCTGGCCTAATCATTTCCCCTATCATAACCTTGTCACTGATAACCTTTTCCCATGGCCTAACCTTTTCCCTTATACTACTCTTTATCCTAGTTTAAGCTTTTTTCCCTAAAGTAACCTTAAAGCTGGGGCGCCAAAACTGGAATGAGAAGGCTTCAGGGACAGCTCTGGAAAGCAAATGCTGGGGGTGTCTAACACTGGCATAGAGAAAGGATCGTAGCCGAGCCTGGAAGGCACAGGCCTGTATGGACAAAACTGGAATGATAGGGGGTCTGAGGACAGGCCTAGTAGGTAAAGCTTGAGGGGTGGTGGGAAACTGATACGAGAAGTGTTCGGGGACACTCTTGGAAGGCAAAGGCTGGGGGGCTAAAACTGGAAAGAGAAGTGTTGGGGGTCAGGTCTGGAAAGGCTAAAGATGGCAGTGGGGGCGGGGCGGGGGTGGAGGTGGGGGGGCGAAACTGGAAGGGAAACATGTTGGGGCCCGACCTGGAAGGGAAAGGTCGGGGGGTGAGGAGAAACTGGAAAGAGAAGGGTTTAGGGCCAGGCCTGGAAGGCAAAGTCTGGAGGCCAAAACTAGATTGAGAAGGTTTTGGGACCAAGACTGGAAGGCAAAGGCTGGGGGCCAAAACTAGAAGGAGAAGGGTACGCGGCTATGTCTGGAAGGCATAGGCTGGGGGACCATAATGAGAATGAGAAGGGTTCAGAGTCATTCCTGGAAGGCAAAGGGAGTGGGGCCAATCCTGGAACACGAAGTGTTCAGGGCAAGGCCTGTCAGGCAAAGCCAGGGAGAATCAAGTCTGGAAGGAAAAGGCTGGGGGAGGGAGCAATCCTGGAACACCGTGTTCAGAGCAAGGCCTGGAAGGCAAGGTTTGAGGGGTCAGGCCTAGAAGACTAAGGCTAGGTGGCCAAAACTGGAAGGAGAAAGGTTCAAGGCCAGGCCTATAAGGCAAAGGCTGAGGGACCAAAACTAGATAAAGTAGGGTTTGGGGGCCAGGTCTGGAAGGCAAAGGCTGAGGGGCCAAACCTGGAAAGAATAGGGTTCAGGGCCATGTTTGAAGACAAAGGCTGGGGAGCCCAACACTTTCCCCTAACATAACCATTTCCCATCACCTAACCATTTCCTCTTACCTAAACTTTTTCCAGTAACCTCACCTTTGCCCTTAGCCTACTGCTTTCCCTTAGCCTAACCTTTCCCCTAGCCTAACCTTTTCCCTGGCCTAAAATTTTCACATAGCCTTACCTTTTTCCTTGGCCCTAACTTTTTACCTGCTCTGAGGTTTTCACCTAGCCAAACCTTTCCCCTAAGATAACCTTTTCTTAGGATTAAACCTTTCCTCTGGCTTAACCTTTTTCCCTCGTCTAAACCTTTCTCCTGACCTAGGCTTTGCCCTGGCTGAAACCTTTCCACTGGGCTAACGTTTTCCCCTAGCCTAACCTTTTCTTTCACCCTAGCCTAGCCATTTCCTTAGCTTAACCTTTTTCCTGGTCTAAACCTTTTTCCCAAAACCTGACCTTTTCCCCTAGTTTTATGTTTTCTTGAACAAAACCATTTCCCATTGCCTAACCTTCTCCCCAGGCTAATCATTTCCCCTAGCATAACCCTTGCACTGATAACCTTTTCCCCTGGCCTGACCTTCTTGTCTGGCCTAAGCTTTTCTTCTCCTAACATTTTCCCCAGGCCCAACCTATTCACCTGGCCTACTTTTTTCCACTAGCATAACCTTTTCCGTGACTTAAACTCATCCCCTGGCCTAACCTTGTCACCTGGACTAGCCTTTTCCCCTGGCCTCAGCTTTTCCCTGGCTGAAACTTTTCCCTTGCCAGGTTTTTCCCCTGGCCTAAGATTTCCCAGGGGAGGGGTGGCAAAACTGGAAAGAGAAGGGTTCAGGGCCAGACAGGGAAGCCAAAGGTGGGTGGCGGGGGGTCGGCTAACTGGAACGAGAAGGGTTTGGAGCCCTGCCTGGAAAGCATAGGCTGGGGAGGGGGGTAAAACTAGTAAGAGAGGAGTTCATGGTCAGGCCTTGAAGGCATAGGCTGGGGAGACAAAACAGGAAAGCTAAACCTTCCGGGGTAGGCCTGGAAAGCAAATGCTGGGGGTCCAAAACTGGATAGAGAAGGGATCGGAGCCAGACCTGGAAGGCAAAGGCCGGGGTGACAAAACCGAAGTGAGAGGGGTCTGGGTACAGGTCTAGTAGGCAAAACCTGGTGGGGCAAAACTGAAACGAGAAAGGTTGAGGACCAAGCCTGGAAGGCATAGTCTGGGGGACCAAACCTGAATGAGACGGTTTAGGACAGGCTTGTAAAGAAAAGGCTAGGGGCACAAAAGAGAGGTGTTCAGGGCCAGGACTGGAAGGTAAAGCCTCTGGGAACAAAACTGGAAATTTGGAGCCAGGCATGGAAGGGTAAGGCTGGCGGGCCAAAACTGGAACAAGAACGGTTCACTGCCAGGCCTAGAAGGAAAGGTTGCGGGGCCCAGGTCTCGAAGACAAAGGCTGGTTGGCCATAAGTGGAATGAGAAGGATTCGAGGCCAGACATGTCAGTCAAAGCCTGGGGTACCAGGTCTGGAAAGCAAAGGGTGAGGTGCCAAAACTGGAAAGAGAAAGGTTAGGGGTCAGGTCTGGAAAGCAAATGCTGGGGGGTCCAAAACTGGATAGAGAAGGGATCGGAGCCAAGCCTGGAAGGCAAAGGCTGGGGGACAAAACTGGAATGATAGGGGTCTGAGGACAGGCCTAGTAGGCAGAGCTTGGCGGGGAGGCAAAACTGAAACAAGAAGGGTTCCGGTCACTCTTGAAAGGCAAAGGCTGGGAGGCTAAAACGGGAAAGAGAAGTGTTGGGGACCAGGTCTGGAAAGGCTAAGGCTGGCGGGGGGCTGGGGGCAAAACTGGAAGGGGTACAGGTTAGGGCCAGACCTGGAAGGGAAAGTTCGGGGGGCGATGAGAAACTGGGAAGAGAAAGGTTCAGGGCCAGGCCTGGAAGGCAAAGGCTGGGGCCCAAATCTAGAATGAGAAGCTTCGGGACCAAGACAGGAAGGCAAAGGCTGGGGGCCTAAACCCAAAGGAGAAGGGTAGGGGCTAGGTCTGGAAGGCATAGGCTGGGGGACCATAATCGGAACGAGAAGGGTTCAGAGTCATGCCTGGAAGGCAAAGAGAGAGGGCCCAATCCTGGAAACAGTGTTCAGAGCAAGGCCTGGAAGGCAAGGATTCCCCTGGCCTAACATTTTCTCCTGGCCCAAGGTTCTTCCCTGGCCAAATCATTTCCCCTATCGTAACCTTTTCACTGATAACCTTTTCCCATGGTGTTACCTATTCCCGTGGCTTAACCTTTTCCCATTGCCTAACCTTTTCCCTTAGCCTAATCTTTTTCCTAGTTTAACCTTTTTCCCAAAAGTAACCTTTTCCTTAGCCAAACCTTTTCGTAAAAGGCTGACCTTTTCCCCTAGCCTGACCCTTTCCAGTAGCCTAAGCTTTCCCCTTGCTTAACAGTTTCTCCTGGCCTAAAGCTATCCACTGGCCTAACCGTTTCCCCCAGCCTAGCATTGGCCCCTACCATAACCTTTTCCCTTAGCAGAACCTTTTCCCAGGATTAAATTTTTCCCCTGGCCTAACCTTTTCCCTGGCCTAAGCTTTTCCTTCTCTTAACCTTTCCCCTGGCCTAAGCTTTTACCTGGTTTAAACATTTCCCTGCTGTAATGTTTTCCCCTTGCCTAACCTTTCCTTAGCCAAGCCTTTTCCCAAAAGGTTTGGGGGGGTCAGGCCTAGAAGACAGGCTAGGGGGGCAAAACTGGAACGAGAAAGGTTCAAGGCCAGGCCTATAAGGCAAATACTCGGGGACCAAAACTAGCTAGAGAAGGGTTTGGGGCCATGTTCGCAAGGCAAAGGCTGGGGGCCAAATCTGGAAAGAGTAAGGTTCAGGGCCATGTTTGAAGACAAAGGATGGGGGGCCCAACTCTTTCCCCTAACCTAAACATTTCCCATCACTTAACCTTTTCCTCTTACCTAAACCTTTACCTGTAGCCTTACCTTTTCCCCTGGCCTAATGCAATCCCTTAGCCTAACCTTTCCCCTAGACTAACCTTTTCCCCTGGCCTAACTTTTTCACATACCTTTACGGTTTTCCGTGGCCCTAACCTTTTCCCTGGTCTGAGGTTTTCACCAGGCCAAACCTTTCCCCTCACATAACCTTTTCTTAGGATTAAACCTTTCCCCTGGCTTAACCTTTTTCCCTGGACTGAACCTTTCTCCTGTCCCAAGCTTTTCCTTGGCTTAAACCTTTCGCCTGGGCTAACTTTTTCCCCAAGCCTAACCTTTCCTCTTGCCTAACCTTTTCCCTGAGCTTAACGCTTTCCCCTAGCCTCACCTTTTCCCCAGCCTAACTTTCTCCCTGGGCTAGTTTTTTCTCTTGGCCCAACCTCTTACCCTGGCCTACCATTTTTCCATGGCCTATGCTTGTCCCCTATCCTAATGTTTCCCCCCAGCCTAACGACTTCCCAAATGTAATCTCGCTCCGAGTCTAATCTTGTCCCTAGACTTACCCCTAACCTAACCTTTTCCCCTAGCCTAAACCTTTCCGTTAACATAATGTTTTCCTTAGTCTAAGGCATCCTTAGTCTAATCTTTCCCCAGGAGAAGCAGCGTGGCTCACTGGAAAGAGCCGGGGCTTTGGAGTCAGAGGTCATGGGTTCGGACCCCGGCTCTGCCACTTGTCAGCTGTATGACTTTGGGCAAGTCACTTAACTTCCCGGTGCCTCAGTTCCCTCATCTGTCAAATGGGGATTAAGACTGTGAGCCCCACGTGGGAGAACCTGATTCCCGTGTCTACCTCAGCGCTTAGAACAGTGCTCGGCACATAGTAAGCGCTTAACAAATACCAACATTATTATTATCATTATTAACCTTTTCTGCGGGCCTGACATTTTTCCACAGCCTACTCTTTTCCCCGACCTACCCTTTGCCCCTGGCCTCAGCTTTCCCCTAGCCCAACCTTTTCCTTTTACCTATCTTTTTCCCCTAGCCATGGGTTCAAATCTCGGCTCTGCCACTTGTCAGCTTGGTGACTTTGGGCAAGTCACTTAACTTCTCTGTGCCTCAGTTACCTCATCTGTAAAATTGGGATTAAGAGTGTGAGCCCCACACAGGACAACCTGATTCTCGAGTGACTACCCCAGCGCTTAGAACAGTGCTCTGCACATAGTAAGCACTTAACAAATACCAACTTTATTATTTCCCCTGCCATAAATCTTTATGTTATCACCTTGCCGAACCTTACACCAAGCTTAAACTTTCCCCTAGTTTAAACTTTTCCCCTAGTCCTTTTACCTTTTAACTTTTACCTTGTCCCCTGGCCTAACCCTTTCCCCTAGCTTAACCATTCAACCTTGCCTAACCTTTTGCCCTGGTCTACTCTTTCCCCTAGAGTAACCTTTTCCCCTAGCCTTACCATTTTACCAAGCTTAGCCTTTTTCCCTAACCTATCCTTTTCCTCCCGCCTCTTTCTCCTAGCCTAAACTTTTCCTCTAACCTAACATTTACACCAAGCCCAACCTTCTCCCTTATTTAGCCATTTCCGCTAGCCTAACCTTTTCTCTGGACCTAAACCACTTTTCCCATAGCCTAGCCTTTTTCACCTAGCCTTTGTCCACTATCCTTAATTTTTCATTATTCCAATCTTTTCCCCCAGCCCAACCTTTCTTCAAACAGAACACTTTCTCCTAACCTAACCTTTTCCCCTAACCTAATCTTTAAACATTGCCTAGCCTTTTCCTTTAGCCTAACCTTTGCCCAAGCCTAACCTTTCCCATAGCCTAAACATTTCTCCTAGCCTAACCTGTCCTTTAACCTATTTCCCATAGTCTCACCTTTTACGTTAGCCTAACCATTTCCCCTAGCTTAATTCTTTTCCCAGTCTTAAACTTTTCCCCAAAGCCTGACCCTTCCCAGTAGCCTAAGCTTTTCCCCTGGCCTAACTTTTGCTACTGGCCTAACGTTCTCCCCTGGCCTAATCATTTCCCCTATCATAACCTTTTCACTGATATCCTTTTTCCATGGTCTTACCTTTTCCCCTGGCTTAACCTTTTCCCATGGCCTAACCTTTTCCCTTAGCCGAATCCTTTTCCTGGTTTAACCTTTTTCCCTAAAGTAACCTTTTCCTTAGCCAAGCCTTTTCCCAAAAGCCTGATCTTTCCCCCTAGCCTGACCCTTTCCAGGAGCCTACGCTTTCCCCCGGCTTAACAGTTTCCCCCCTAAAGCTTTCCACTGGCCTAACAATTTCTCCCAGCCTAACATTGGCCCCTACCATACTTTTTCCCCTAGCAGAACCTTTTCCCTGGCTTAAACCTTTCCCCTGGCATAACCCTTTCCCCTGTCCTAAGCTTTTTCCTGGTTTAAGCATTTCCCAGCTGTAATGTTTTCCCCTTGCCTAACCTTTCCCCTAACCCAACTAGTTCCCACAGCCTAACCTTTTCTCCTGGCCTAATCATTTCCCCCATCATAACCTTTTCACTGATAACCTTTTCCCATGGCCTGATCTTTTCCCCTGGCTTACCCTTTTCCCATGGCCTAACCATATCCCTTAGCCTAACATTTTCCCCTAGCTTAACCTTGTTCCTCAGAGTAACCTTTCCTTACCTTAACCTTTTCCACTAGCCTGACCCTTTCCAGTAGCCTACGCCTTTGGCCTGGATTAACGTTTTTCCCTGGCCTAACGTTTTCCTCTGGCTAACCTTTCCCCATGTCAAAACTTTTCCCCTGACCTAACCTTTTCTCCCGGCCTAACCTTTTCTCCTAGCCTCAGTTAATTCCCCTAACCTAACCTTTACTCCAAGCATAACCTTTCCTAGAGTCTAACCTTTTCCCCAGGCCAAACCTTTTCCCCTGGCCAAACCTTTTCCCCAACAGTTACTTTTAACCAGGGTTTAGCTTTTCCCCATGCCTAACCTTTTACCCGAGCCTAACCCTTTCCCCTAGCCTAGCCTGTTCTCCTAGCCTAACCTTTTCCCTTAGCCTTAACTTTTCTCCCATTCTTACCTTTCCCACTAGCACAACCTTTCCACTAGTCTAATGCTTTTTTCTAACCTAAACTTTTCCCCAGACCTAATCTTTGAACGATGCCTAGCTTTTTTCCTAAGTCTGACTTCTGCCCATGCCTAACCTTTCCCTTATCCTAACCATTGCCCGTAGCCTAACCTTTCACCCTAGCCTAGCCATTTCGTTTAGCTTAACCTTTTTCCTGGTCTTAACCTTTTCCCCAAAGCCTGACGTTTTCCCCTAGTCTTAACTTTCCTGGAACTTAACCATTGCCCACTGCCTAACCTTTTTAACCTTTTTCCCATAGTCTCACCTTTTCCCTTAGCCTAACCATTTCCCCTAGCTTAATTCTTTTCCCAGTCTTAAACCTTTCCCCAAAGCCTGACCCTTCCCAGTAGCCTAAGCTTTTCCCCTGGCCTAACCTTTCTCCTGGCCTAACGTTCTCCCCTGGCCTAATCATTTCCCCTATCATAACCTTGTCACTGATAACCTTTTCCCATGGCCTAACCTTTTCCCTTATACTACTCTTTATCCTAGTTTAAGCTTTTTCCCTAAAGTAACCTTAAAGCTGGGGCGCCAAAACTGGAATGAGAAGGCTTCGGGGACAGCTCTGGAAAGCAAATGCTGGGGGTGTCTAACACTGCATAGAGAAAGGATCGTAGCCGAGCCTGGAAGGCACAGGCTGTATGGACAAAACTGGAATGATAGGGGTCTGAGGACAGGCCTAGTAGGTAAAGCTTGAGGGGTGGTGGGAAACTGATACGAGAAGTGTTCGGGGACACTCTTGGAAGGCAAAGGCTGGGGGGCTAAAACTGGAAAGAGAAGTGTTGGGGGTCAGGTCTGGAAAGGCTAAAGATGGCAGTGGGGGCGGGGCGGGGGTGGAGGTGGGGGGGGCGAAACTGGAAGGGAAACATGTTGGGGCCCGACCTGGAAGGGAAAGGTCGGGGGGTGAGGAGAAACTGGAAAGAGAAGGGTTTAGGGCCAGGCCTGGAAGGCAAAGTCTGGAGGCCAAAACTAGATTGAGAAGGTTTTGGGACCAAGACTGGAAGGCAAAGGCTGGGGGCCAAAACTAGAAGGAGAAGGGTACGCGGCTATGTCTGGAAGGCATAGGCTGGGGGACCATAATGAGAATGAGAAGGGTTCAGAGTCATTCCTGGAAGGCAAAGGGAGTGGGGCCAATCCTGGAACACGAAGTGTTCAGGGCAAGGCCTGTCAGGCAAAGCCAGGGAGAATCAAGTCTGGAAGGAAAAGGCTGGGGGAGGGAGCAATCCTGGAACACCGTGTTCAGAGCAAGGCCTGGAAGGCAAGGTTTGAGGGGTCAGGCCTAGAAGACTAAGGCTAGGTGGCCAAAACTGGAAGGAGAAAGGTTCAAGGCCAGGCCTATAAGGCAAAGGCTGAGGGACCAAAACTAGATAAAGTAGGGTTTGGGGCCAGGTCTGGAAGGCAAAGGCTGAGGGGCCAAACCTGGAAAGAATAGGGTTCAGGGCCATGTTTGAAGACAAAGGCTGGGGAGCCCAACACTTTCCCCTAACATAACCATTTCCCATCACCTAACCATTTCCTCTTACCTAAACTTTTTCCAGTAACCTCACCTTTGCCCTTAGCCTACTGCTTTCCCTTAGCCTAACCTTTCCCCTAGCCTAACCTTTTTCCCTGGCCTAAAATTTTCACATAGCCTTACCTTTTTCCTTGGCCCTAACTTTTTACCTGCTCTGAGGTTTTCACCTAGCCAAACCTTTCCCCTAAGATAACCTTTTCTTAGGATTAAACCTTTCCTCTGGCTTAACCTTTTTCCCTCGTCTAAACCTTTCTCCTGACCTAGGCTTTGCCCTGGCTGAAACCTTTCCACTGGGCTAACGTTTTCCCCTAGCCTAACCTTTCCTCTTGCCTAATCTTTTCCCTGAGTTTAACGTTTTCCCCTGGCCTTTCCTTTTCCTCTAGCATTACATTTTCCCACAGCCTAACTTTCTGTCTGGGCTAATTTTTTTCTTGGCCTAACCTCTTCCCCTGGCCTACCGTTTTTCCATAGCCTATGCTTTTCCCCTATCCTAATGTTTCCCCCCCAGCCTAACGTTTTTCTAAATCTAACCTTGCCCCGAGTCTAATCTTGCCCCTAGACTTACCTTTTCCCCTAACCTAACTGCAAAGAGAAGTGTTCAGGGCCAGGCCTGGAAGGCAAAGACTGGAGGCCAAAACTAGAATGAGAAGGCTTGGGGACCAAGACTGGAAGGCGAGCCCTGGGGTCCAAAACTAGAAGGAGAAGGGTACGGGGCTATGTCTGGAAGGCATACGCTGGGGGATCATAATGGGAACGAGAAGGGTTCAGAGTCATGCCTGGAAGGCAAAGGGAGAGGGGCCAATCCTGGATCATGAAGTGCTCAGGGCAAGGCCTGTTAGGCAAAGGTAGGGAGAATCAGGTCTGGAAGGAAAAGGCTGGGGGAGGGATAAATCCTGGAACACCATGTTCAGAGCAAGGCCTGGAACGCAACGTCTGGGGGGTCAGGATTAGAAGACAAAGGCTAGGGGGCTAAACTAAAACGAGAAATGTTCAAATGCTTTCTATAAGGCAAATGCTGAAGGACCAAAACTAGATAGAGTAGGGTTTGGGGCCAGATCTGGAAGGCAAAGGCTGAGGGGCCAAATCTGGAAAGAGTAAGGTTCAGGGCCATGTGTGAAGACAAAGGCTGGGGGGCCCAACACTTTCCCCTAACGTAACAATTTCCCATCACCTAACCTCTTCCTCTTACCTAAAATTTTTCCAGTAACCTCACCTTTGCCCTTAGTCTACTGCTTTCCCTTAGCCTAACCTTTCCCCGAGCCTAACCTTTTCCCCTGGCTAAACATTTTCACATAGACTTAACTTTTTCCCGGCCCTAACTTTTCCCTGGTCTGAGGTTTTCACCTAGCCATAACCATTTCTTAGGATAAAACTTTTCCCCTGGATTAAACTTTTTCCCTCGCCTAAACTTTTCTCCTGTCCTAAGCTTTTCGCTGGCTGAAACCTTTCCCCTGGGCTAACGTTTTCCCCAGGGCTAACCTTTCCTCTTGCCTAATCTTTTCCCTGAGCTTAACGTTTTCCCCTGGCATTTCCTTTTCCCCTAGCCTTACCTTTTCCCCAGCCTAACTTTCTCCCTGGGCTAATTTTTTCTCTTGGCCTAACCTCTTGGCCTGGCCTACCATTTTTTGATGGGCTATGCTTTTCCCCTGTGCTAATGTTTCCCCCCAGCCTAACCTTTTCCAAATCTAATCTTGCCCCGAGTCTAATCTTGCCCCTAGACATACCTTTTCCCCTAACCTAACCTTTTCCCCTAGCCTAAACCTTTCCCTTAGCCTAATGTTTTCCCTTAGTCTAAGGTATCCCTTAGTTTAATCTTTCCCCTAGGCTAACGTTTCCCCTGGCTTAACATTTTCCTCTGGACTAAGCTTTTTACCTGGCCTTACCTTTTTCTCCAGCCTACCCTTTTCCACGATCTAGCCTTTGCCCCTGGCCTAAGCTTTCCCCTAGCCTAACCTTTTTCCTTAACCTAACATTTTCCCCTAGCCATACCTTTTCCCCTACCATAAACCTTTCCCCTGGCCTAATGTTTTCCCCTTGCCGAAGCTTACACCAAGCTTAAACTTTCCCCTACCTTAAACTTCACCCCTAACCTAACCTTGTCCCCTGGCCTAACCCTTTCCCCTAGCTTAACCATTTTCCCTTGCCAAACGTTTTCCGCTTGTCTAACTTTTTCCCCTACCTTAACCTTTTCCCCTGACGTACTCTTTTCCCCTAGCTAATGTTTTCTCCTAGCCTGACATTTCCCTTAGTCTAGTCTTTCCCTAGTGAAACCTTTTCCCTAGCCTTACTATTTTATCACCCTTAGCCTTTTCCCCCAATTTATCCTTTTCCTCCCGCCTAACTCATTCCCCTAGCCTAAACCTTTGCTCTAACTTAACATTTACACCAAGCCCAACCTTCTCCCTTGTTTAAACCTTTCTGCTAGCCTAACCTTTTCTCCGGATCTAAACGTCTCCCCTGGCCTAACGTTTTACCCTGGCCAATCTTTTCCCTGGACAAACTTAACATAGCTTAACCTTTTCCCCTAACCATACCTTTTCCCCTAACATAACCCTTTCCTGGCCCTAATGATTTCCCATTGCCAAACCTTCCGCCTAACCTAATCTTTGCCCTAGCATAACCATTTCCCCTTGCCTAACCTTTCCTCTGGCCTAAGCTTTTCCCCTAGCTTAACCTTTTCCCCTGACCTAACCTTTACCCTGGTCTAAGAGTTTCCCCTGGCCTGACCTTTTCACCTCACCTAACCTTTCCTTCCTACCTAACCTTTTCCTTGAGCCTCATGTTTTCCCCAAGCCTTACCTTTTCCCCTTGCTTGACTTTTTCCACTGGCCTAAATTTTTCACCGACCTAAGCTTTTTCCTGGCTTAATCTTTTCCCCACGGTCTAACCATTTCCCCTAGCCTAACCTTTCCCCCTTGCCTAATCCTTTCCCTGAGCTTAACATTTCCCCTAGTCTAACTTTCTCCCTGGCCTAACCTTTTCCCTTAGCCTAACCTCTTCCTGTGGCCTAACCTTTCCCCTGGCCTACCTTCTCTCTTGGCCTAAACCTTTCCCCAATCCCAATGTTTCCCCCAGCCTAACGTTTTCCCGAGTCCATTCTTTCCCCTAGGCTAACCTTTTCCCCTACCCTTACCATTTTCGCAGGCTTAGCCTTTTCTCATAGCCTAACCTTTTCCCTGGCCAAACTCTTTCCACGAGCCGAAAGATCTTCCCTAACCTAACAGTTACACCAAGCCCAACCGTCTCCCTGGCCTAGCCTAACCATTTCCCCTTGCTTAACCTTGTCCCTTGGTCTAATCGTTTCCCCTAGACAAAACCTTTCTACTTGCCTAAACCTTTCCCTCAGCATAACGTTTTCCCCAACCCTGACCTTTTTGCCTAGCTTTAGCTATTCCCCTTGCCTTTCTCCCTGGCCTAACCTTTTCCCCTAGCCTAACTTTTTCAGCTAGCCTCAACGTTTCTCCTAGCCTAATTTTTTTCCCGAAGCTAATGGTTTCCCTTAGCCTCATCTTTCCCATAGCTTAACGTCCTCCCCTGGCCTAACCTTGTACCCTGGCCTAAACCTTTCCCCGGACCTAACGTTTCCCCACAGTCTAATCTTTTCCCTAGTCCACCCTTTCTCCTAGCCTACCCTTTTCCTCTAGCCTAACTTTTCACCTAGTCTAATTTTGCCGTAGCTAACCCTTCCCATAGCCTTATCTTTCGTGCAGGTTCAGCCTTTTCCACTAACCTAACATTGAAAAGCCTAAATCTTACCCCTTGCTTAACCTTTCCCCTAGCCTCACCTTTTTCCCAGGCTTCGCATTTTCCCCTAGCATAACTTATTCCCCCTACCTAACTTTTTCCCCTGGCCTAACGGTTCCCTGACCTACCGTTTTGCCCTGGCCTAGCTTTTCCCATAGCCTAACCTTTTCCCGTAGCCAAACCTTTTCCCCTACCACAACCTTCTCCCCTGGCCTAATGTTTTCCCCTTGCCAAACCTTTTGCCCAACCTAATCTTTCCCCTAGGCTATTTTCCCCTTGCCTAATATTTTCCGCTGGTCTAACCTTTTCCCCTAGCCTAACCTTTTCCCCATGCCTGACCTTTTAACTCAGCCTGACCATTTACCATCAACTAAGCTTTTTCCCAAGGCAAAATCTATTCCTAACCTTTCCCTCTTTTCCCCAGGCCTCAGCTAATTCCCCTAACCTAACCTTTACTCCTAGCTTAACCTTTCCTAGAGACTAACCTTTTCTCCTGGTCAAACCTTTTCCCATACAATAACCTTTACCGTGCCTTAAGCTTTTCCCCTTATCTAGCCTTTTCGCATAGCCGAGCCTTTTTCATCTAGCCTTTTTCCACTATCCTTAATTTTTCTCCTATTCCAATCTTGTCCCCCAGCCCAACCTTTCTGCACACCTAACACTTTCTCCTAACCTAACCTTTTCCCCTAACCTAATCATTAAACACTGCCTTGTCTTTTCCTGTAGCCTACCTTTTGCCCATGCCGATCCTTTCCCATAGCCTAAACAGTTCTCCTAGACTAACCTTTCCTTTAACCTATTTTCCATAGTCTCACCTTTTCCCTTAGCCTAACCATTTCCCCTAGCTTAATTCTTTTCCCAGTATTAAACGTTTCCCCAAAGCCTGGCCCTTCCCAGTAGCCTCAGCTTTTCTCCTGGCTTAAATTTTACTCCTGGCCTAACGTTATCCCCTGGCCCAATCATTTTCCCTATCATAACCTCTTCACTGATAACCTTTTCCCATGGTCTTACTTTTTCCCTTAGCCTAATCTTTTACCTGGATAAACATTTTTCCCTAAAGTAACCTTTTCCTTTGCCAAACCTTTTCCCAAAAGCCACACCTTTTCCCCTAGCCTGACCCTTTCCAGTAGCCTAAGCTTTTCCCCTGGCTTAACAGTTTCCCCGGGCCTAAAGCTTTCCACTGGCCTAACCGTTTCCCCCAGACTAACATTGACCCCTACCGTAAACTTTTCCCCTAGCAGAACCTTTTCCCAGGTTTAAACCTTTCCCCTGGCCTAAGCCTTTCCTTCTCTTAACCTTTTCCCCTGACCTAAGCTTTTTCCTGGTTTAAACATTTCCCTGCTTTAATGTTTTCCCCTTGCCTAACCTTTCCCCTTACCCAACTATTTCCCACAGCCTAACCTTTTCCCCTGGCCTAATCTTTTCCCCTATCATAACCTTTTCAATGACAACTTTTTCCCATGTTCTTACCTTTTCTCCTGGCTTAACTTTTTCCCATGGCCTAAGCTTTTCCCTTAGCCTAATCTTTTTCCTAGTTTAAACTTTTTCCCTAAAGTAACCTTTTCCTTAGCCAAACCTTTTCTCAAATGCCTGACCTTTTCCCCTAGGAAACCTTTTCCTGACATTTTCTCAAATGTCTGACCCTTTCCAGTAGCCTAAGCTTTTCCCCTCGCCTATCTTTTTCTCTTGGCCTAACGTTCTCCCCTGGCCTAATCATTTCCCCTATCATAGCCTTTTCACTGATAACCTTTTCCCGTGGTCTTAGCTTTAGCCCTGGCTAAACATTTTTTTCCAATGGCTTAACCTTTTCCCTTAGCCTAATCTTTTTCCTAGTTTAACCCTTTTCCTGAAAGTAACCTTTTCCTTAGCCAACCCTTTTCCCAAAAGCCTGACCTTTTCCCCTAGCCTGACCCTTTCCAGTAGCCTAAGCTTTCCCCCGTGCTTAACAGTTTTCCCTGGCCTAAACCTTTCTTCTGGCCTAAGCGTTTCCCCGAGCCTAACATTGGCCCCTGCCATAACCTTTTCCCCTAGCATAATCTTTTCCGAGGCTTGAAATTGAATTGAATTGATATTGAATATTAAATATTTAATATTTCCCCTGGCTTGACATTATCCCCTGGCCTAAGCTTTTCCTTCTCTTAACCTTTTACCCTGGCCTAAGCTTTTTCCTGGTTTAAACATTTCCCTGCTGCAATGTTTTCGCCTTGCCTAACCTTTCCCCTAACCCAACTATTTCCCACAGCCTAACTTTTTCCCCTAACCTAATCAATTCCCCCATCATAACGTTTTCACTGATAACCTTTTCCCATGATCTGATCTTTTCCCCTGGCTTACACTTTTCCCATGGCCTAGCCATATCCCTTAGCCTAACCTTTTCCCCTAGCTTAACATTTTTCCGTAGAGTAACCTTCTCCTTACCTTAACCTTTTCCCCTAGCCTCACCCTTTCCAGTAGCCTACACTTTTGCCCTGGATTAACCTTTTCCCCTGGCCTAACGTTTTCCTCTGGCTAACCTTTCCCCATGTCAAACCTTTTCCCCTGGCCTAACCTTTTCTGCTAGCCTCGGTTAATTCCCCTAACCTTTACTCCAAGCATAACCTTTCTTGGAGTCTAACCTTTTCCCCTAGCCTAACCTTTTCCCCTGGCCAAACCTTTTCCCAGACAGTTATTTTACCCCGGGTTAAACTTTTCCCCATGCCTAACCTTTTCCCTTAGCCTAGCCTGTCCTCCTAGCCTAACTTTTTCCCTTAGTCTTAACTTTTCCCCCATTCTAACCTTTTCCACCAGCACAACCTTTCCACTAGTCTAATGCTTTTTTCTAACCTAAGCTTTTCCCCAGACCTAATCTTTAAATGTTGCCTAGATTTTTCCTTAGTCTAACTTTTGCCCATGCCTAACCTTTCCCCTATCCTAACCATTGCCCATAGCCTAACCTTTCACCCTAGCCTAGCCATTTCCTATAGCTTAAATTTTTTTCCTGGTCTTAACCTTTTCCCCAAAGCCTGACCTTTTCCCCTAGTCTTATCTTTACTCGAACTTAACAATTTCCCATTACCTAACCGTGTACCCAGCCTAATCATTTCCTCTAGCATAACCCTTGCTCCGATAACCTTTTTCCGTGGCCTGACCTTTTTGCCTGGCCTAAGCTTTTTCCTCTCCTAACATTTTCCCCAGGCCCCACCTATTCCCCTGGCCTACGCTTTTCCACTAGCATAACCTTTCCCTCACTTACACGCATCCCCTGGCCTAACCTTGTCCCCTGGACCAACTTTTTCCCCTGGACTAAGCTTTTCCCTGGCTCAAACCTTTCCCTTGCCAGTTTTTTCCCCAGGCCTAAGATTGCCCATTATGTAATCTTTTCCTCTGGCCTAACCATTTCCCCTAGCCTAACCTTTTCCCCTAGGCTAACCTTTCCCCTATTCTAACTTTTCCCTAAGCCTAACATTTTCTCCTTGCCTAACCTTTACCCCTTGTCCAACCTTTTCCCTGAGCCTAACATTTTCCCTGACCCAAACGTTTTTCCCTAGCCTTTCCATTTCCCTTGGCCTAACTCTCTCAAAGGAAAGGCTAAGGGGGACCAAAATGGAAACAGAAGGGTTCATGGCCTAGCCTGGAAGGCAAAGGCTCAGGGCCCAAAACTGGAATAAGAGGCGTTCAGGGCCGAGCCTGGAAAACAAAAGGTGGGATCCAAAACTGGAAAGAGAAGGATTCTGGGCCTAGCCTGGAAGGCAAAGCGAATGGGGGGCTGGGGGTTAGGCCTGTAAGGCAAGCCCTGGGGGGACAAAACTGAAACGTGAAGGGTTTGGTGTCCAGGCCTGGAAGGCAAAGGCTGGGGTGATGGCAAAACTGGAAAGAGAAGCTTTCAGGGCCAGGCCTGGAAGGCAATCCAGGCGGGGGGAGGGGGCGTTAAAAGTGAAACAAGAAGGGTCCGGGCCTGGTATGCAAAGGCTGGGGAGCGGGGGCATAACTGGAACCAGAAGGCTTTGGAACCCTTCCTGGAAAGCATTGGCTGGGGAGGGGGGCAAAACTAGAAAGAGAGGAGTTCATGGTCAAGCCTTGAAGGCATAGGCTGGGAAGCCAAAACAGGACAGCTACTGTAAGCCCGTCAAACGGCAGGGACTGTCTCTATCTGTTGCCGACTTGTTCATCCCAAGCGCTTAGTACAGTGCTCTGCACATAGTAAGCGCTCAATAAATACTATTGAATGAATGACAACTAGGCATTCCGGGGTAGCCCTGGAAAGCAAATGCTGGGCGTCCAAAACTGGATAGAGAAGGGATCGGAGCACGCCTGGAAGGCAAAGGCCTGGGTGACAAAACCGCAGTGAGAGGGGTCTGGGTACAGGTCTAGTAGGCAAAACCTGGGGGGGCAAAACTGAAACGAGAAAGGTTGAGGACCAAGCCTGGAAGGCATAGGCTGGGAGACCAAACCTGAATGAGACGGTTTTAGGACAGGCTTGTGAAGCAAAGGCTAGGGGCAAAAAAGAGAATTGTTCAGGTCCAGGACTGGAAGGTAATACCACTGGGACCAAAACTGGAAATAGAAGAGTTTGGAGCCAGGCCTGGAAGGGTAAGATTGGGGGGCCAAAACTGGAACCAGAACGGTTCAGTGCCAGGCCTAGAAGGAAAGGTTGGGGTGCCCAGCTCTGGAAGACAAAGGCTGGTTGGCCAAAAGTGGAATGAGAAGGATTTGAGGCCAGACCTGTCCGGGAAAGTCTGGGGGACCAGATCTGGAAAGCAAAGGCTGGGGCACCAAAACTGGAAAGAGAAATGTTCGGGGTCAGGTCTGGAAGGCAAATGCTGGTGGGTCCAAAACTGGATAGAGAAGAGATCGGAGCCAAGGCTGGAAGGCACATGCTGGGGGACAAAACTGGAATGATAGGGGTCTGAGGACAGGCCTAGTATGCAAATATTGAGGGCGGCGGGGAAGCTGAAACGTGAAGGGTTCGGAGCCACTCTTGGAAGGCAAAGGCTGGGGGGCTAAAACTGGAAAGAGAAGTGTTCGGGGCCAGGTCTGGAAAGGTTAAAGCTTGCGGGGGGGCGGGGGCAAAGCCGGGAGGGGTACAGGTGGGCCCATACCTGGAAGGGAAAGGTCGGGTGGTGAGGAGAAACTGGAAAGAGAAGATTTCAGGGCCAGGCTTGGAAGGCAAAGGCTGGGGGCCAAAACTAGAATGAGAAGGGTTCAGGACCACGACTGGAAGGCAAAGGCTGGGGGGCCAAATCTGGAAAGAGTAAGGTTCAGGGCCATGTTTGAAGAGAAAGACTGGGGGGCCCAACACTTTCCCTTAACATAACCATTTCCCATCCCCTAACCTTTTCCTCTTACCTAAGGTTTTTCCAGTAGCCTCACCTTTTCCCCTAGCCTAATGCTTTCCCTTAGCCTAACCTTTTCCCCTGTCCTAACTTTTTCACAAAGCCTTACCGTTTTCCTTGGCCCTAACTTTTTTCCCTGGTCAGAGGTTGCCCCTAGCCTAATGCTTTCCCTTAACCTAACCTTTCTCCTAACCTAACCTTTTCCCCTGGCCTGACGTTTTCACATAAACTTACCTTTTTCCTTGGCCCTAACTTTTTCCCTGGTCTGAGGTTTTCACCCAGCCAAACCTTTCCCCTAACAGAACCTTTTCTTAGGATTAAACATTTCCCCTGGCTTAACCTTTTTCCATGGCCTAAACCTTTTTCCTGTCCTAAGCTTTGCCCTGGCTGAAACCTTTTCCCTGGGCTAACTTTTTCCCCAAGCCTAACCTTTCCTCTTGCCTAACCTTTTCCCCGAGCTTAACATTTTCCCCTGGCCTTTCCTTTTCCCCTAGCCTTACCTTTTCCCCCAGCCTAACTTTCTCCCTGGGCTAATTTTTTCTCTTGGCCTAACCTCTTCCCCTGGCCTACCATTTTTCCATGGCCTATGCTTTTCCCTTATCCTAATGTTTCCCCCCAGCCTAACGTTTTCCATAACCTATCCTTTTCCTCCCGCCTAACTCTTTCCCCTAGCCTAAACCTTTCCTCTAACTTAACATTTACACCAAGCCCAACCTTCTCCCTCGTTTAAACCTTTCCGCTAGCCTAACCTTTTCTCCAGATCTAAACTTCTCCTCCGGCCTAACGTTTTACCCTGGCCAAGCTTTTCCCTGGCCAAAACCTTTCCCATAGTTTAACCTTTTCCCCTAGCCATACCTTTTCCCCAAACATAACCTTATCCTTGGTCTAATGTTTACCCATTGCCAAACCTTCCGCCCAAACTAATCTTTACCTTAGCATAACCATTTCCCCTTGCCTACCCTTTTCCTCTGGCCTAAGCTTTTCCCCTAGCTTAACTCTTTCCGGTCACCTAAGCTTTTACCCTGGTCTAAGATTTTCCCCTGGCCTGACCTTTTCACCTCACCTAACCTTTTCTTCCTACCTAACCTTTTCCTTGAGACTCACGTTTTCCCCAAGACTTACCATTTCCCCTTAGCTGACCTTTTCCCCTGGCCTCACTTTTTTCCCGACCTAAGCTATTTCCTGGATGAATCTTTTCCCCTTGTCTAACCATTTCCCCTAGCCTAACCTTTCCCCCTTGCCTAATTTTTTCCCTGAGCTTAACCTTTGCCCTAGTCTAACTTTCTCCCTGGCCTAACCTTTTCCTTTAGCCTAACCTGTTCCTGTGGCCTAACGTTTCCCCCTGCCCTACCTTCTCTCTTGGACTAAGTTTTTGCACAATCCTAATGTTTTCCCCCAGCCTAACGTTTTCCCTAGTCTATTCTTTCCCCTAGGCTAAACTTTTCCCCTAGCCTTACCACTTGCCCAGGCTTAGCCTTTTCTCCTAGCGTAAGCTTTTTCCCCTGCCTAACCCTTTCCCCGAGCCTAATGATTTTCGCTAACCTAGGGAGCAGGGAGCAGGGAGCAGTCCTGGAACACAGTGTTCAGAGCAAGGCCTGGAAGGCAAAGTGTGGAGGGTCAGGCCTAGAATACAAAGGCTAGGGGGCCAAAACTGGAACGAGATAGGTCCAAGGCCAGGCCTATAAGGCAAATGCTGGGGGACCAAAACTAGAATGAGAAGGGTTCAGAACCACGACTTGAAGGCAAAGGCTGGGGGGTCAAATGTGGAAAGAGTAAGGTTCAGGGCCATGTGTGAAGACAAAGGCTGGGGGCCCCAACACTTTCCCCTAAAATAACCATTTCCCACAACCTAGCCTTTTCCCCTTATGTAAAATTTTTCCAGTAACCTCACTTTTTCCCCTAGCCTATTGCTATCCCTTAGCCTAACCTTTCTCCTAACCTAACCTTTTCCCCTGGCCTGACGTTTTCACATAAACTTACCTTTTTCCGTGGCCCTAACTTTTTCCCTGGTCTGAGGTTTTCACCTAGCCAAACCTTTCCCCTAACAGAACCTTTCCTTGGGATTAAACATTTCCCCTGGTTTAACCTTTTTCCCTGGCCTAAACCTTTCTCCTGTCCTAATCTTTTCCCTGGCTTACACCTTTCCCCTGGGCTAACTTTTTCCCCAAGCCTAACCTTTCCTCTTGCCTAAACTTTTCCCTGAGCTTAACGTTTTCCCCTAACCTTACCTTTTCCCCAGCCTAACTTTCTCCCTGCGCTAATTTTTTCTCTTGGCCTAACCTCTTCCCCTGGCCTACCATTTTTCCATGGCCTATTCTTGTCCCCTATCCTAATTTTTCCCCCCAGCCTAACAATTTCCCAAATCTAATCTCGCCCCGAGTCTAATCTTGCCCCTAGCCCCTTGCCTTTTCCCCTAACCTAACCTTTTCCCCTAGCCTAAACCTTGCCCTTGACCAAAGGTTTTCCCGTAGTCTAAGGAATCCCTTAGTCTAATCTTTCCCGTAGGCTAACCTTTTCCCCTGGTCTAACCTTTTCCTCTGGCCTAACCTTTTCACCTGGCCTAACCTTTTTCCCCAGTCTACCCTTTTCCCCGACCTACCCTTTACCCCTGGCCTAGGCTTTCCCCTAGCCTTACCTTTTCCCTTAATCTAACATTTTCCCCTAGCCATGGGTTCAAATCCCAGCTCTGCCACTTGTCAGCTGTGTGACTTAGGGCAAGTCAATTAACTTCTCTTTGCCTCAGTTACCTCATCTGTAAAATGGGGATTAAGACTATGAGCCCCACGCGGGACAATCTGATTCCCTTGTGTCTACCCGAGCGCTTAGAACGGTGCTCTGCAAATACTAAGCACTTAACAGATACCAACATTATTATTTCCCCTACAATAAACCTTTCCCCTGGCCTAATGTTATCACCTTGCTGAACCTTACACAAAGCTAAAACTTTCCCCTAGCTTAACCTTTTCCCCTAGCCTAACCTTGTCCCGTGGCCTAAAGGTTTTCCTTGTCCTAACGTTTCCCCATAGTCTAATCTTTTCCCCAGTCCACCCTTTCCCCTAAGCTACCCTTTTCACCTAGCCTTATCTTTATCCCAGGTTTAGCCTGTCCCACTAACCTAACCATGAAAAGCCTAACTCTTACCCCTTGCATAACCTTTTCCCCTAGCCTCACCTTTTTCCCAAGCTTAGCATTTTCCCCTAGCAGAACGTCTTCCCCCTGCCTAACCTTTTCCCCTGACCTAACTGTTCCCCAGCCTAACGTTTTCCCCTGGCTTAGCTTTTCCCATAGCCTAACCTTTTCCCCTAACCAAATCTTTTCCCCTACCACAACCTTCTCCCCGGCCTAATATTTTCCCCTTGCCAAACCTTTTGCCCAACCTAATCTTTTCCCTAGCCTACTTTCCCCCTTGCCTAATCTTTCCCCCTGGTCTAACTTTTTCCCCAAGCCTAACCTTTTCTAGAGACTAATCTTTTCTCTTGGTCAAACCTTTTCCCATACAATAACCTTTACCCTGGCTTAAGCTTTTCCCCTTGTCTAACCTTTTCCCATAGCCTAGCCTTTTTCACCTAGCCTTTTTCCATTATCCTCAATTTTTCCCCTATTCCAAACTTTTCCCCTTTTCCAGTAGCCTAACCTTTGCCCATGCCTAACCTTTCCCATAGCCTAAAAATTTCTCCTAGCCTATCCTTTCCTTTAACCGATTTCCCAAAGTGTCACCTTTTCCCTTAGCCTAACCATTTCCCCTAGCTTAATTCTTTTGCCATTTTTAAACTTTTCCCCAAAGCCTGACCGTTCCCAGTAGCCTAAGACTTTACCCTGGCCTAACTTTTTCTCCTGGCCCAACGTTCTCCCCTGGCCTAATCATTTCCCCTATCGCAACCTTTTCATTGATAACCTTTTCCCATGGTGTTACCTATTCCCGTGGCTTAACCTTTTCCCATGGCCTAACCTTTTTCCTTAGCCTAATCTTTTTCCTAGTTTAACCTTTTTCCCTAAAGTAACCTTTTCCTTAGCCAAACCTTTTTGTAAAAGGCTGACCTTTCCCCTAGCCTGACCCTTTCCAGTACCGTAAGCTTTTGCCCTGACTTAACAGTTGCTGTTGGCCTAAAGCTTTCCACTGGCCTAACCGTTTCCCCCAGCCTAGAATTGCCCCCTACCATAACCTGTACCCTTAGCAGAACCTTTTCCCAGGATTAAATTTTTCCCCTGGCTTAACCTTTTCCCCTGGCCTAAGCTTTTCCTTCTCTTACCCTTATCCCCTGGCCTAAGCTTTTACCTGGTTTAAACATTTCCCTGCTGTAATGTTTTCCCCTTGCCTAACCTTTTCCCTCACCCAAATATTTCCCATAGGCCTACCTTTTCCCCTGGCCTAATCATTTCCCCCATCATAACGTTTTCACTGATAACCTTTCCCATGTTCTGATCTTTTCCCCTGGCTTGCCCTTTTCCCATGGCCTAACCATATCCCTTAGCCTAATCTTTTCCCCTAGCTTAACCGTGTTCCCTAGTTAACCTTTTTGTTACCTTAACCTTTTCCCCTGGCCTGACCCTTTCCAGTAGCCTACGCTTTTGCCCTGGATTAACGTTTTCCCCTGGCTAACCTTTCCCTATGTAAAACCTTTTCCCCTGGCCTAACGTTTTCTAATATCCTCAGCAAATGCCCCTAACCTAACTTTTGCTCCAAGCATAACATTTCCTAGAGTCTAACCTTTTCCCTAGCCTAACCTTTTCCTCTGGCCAAACCTTTTCCCTTACAGTTACTTTTACCCCGGGTTAAACTTTTCCCCATGCCTAACCTTTCCCCCATCCTAACCTTTTCCCCTAGCCGAACCTGATCTCCTAGCCTAACTTTTTCCTTTAGCCTTAACTTTTCCCCCATTCTTACCTTTCCCGCTAGCACAACCTTTCCATTAGTCTAATGCTTTTTTCTAACCTAAGATTTTCCCCAGACCTAATCTTTAAACGTTGCCTAGCTTTTTTCCTTAGTCTAACTTTTGCCCATGCCTAACCTTTCCCCTATCCTAACAATTGCCCGTAGCCTATTCTTTCACCCTAGCCTAGCCATTTCCTGAGCTTAACCTTTTTCCTGGTCTTAACCTTTCTCCCAAAGCCTGACCTTTTCCCCTAGTTTTATGTTTTCTCGAACAAAACCATTTCCCATTGCCTAACCTTCTCCCCGGGCTAATCATTTCCCCTAGCATAACCCTTGCACTGATAACCTTTTCCCGTGGCCTGACCTTTTTGCCTGGCCTAAGCTTTTTCCTCTCCTAACATTTTCTCCTGCCCAACCTATTCCCCTGACCTACTTTTTCCCACTAGCATAACCTTTTCCCTGACTTAAACTCATCCCCTGACCTAACCTTGTCACCTGGACTAACCTTTTCCCCTGGCCTCAGCTTTTCCCTGGCTGAAACTCTTCCCTTGCCAGGTTTTTCCCCTGGCCTAAGATTTCCCATCATGTAATCTCTTCCTCTGGTCTAACCTTTTCCTCTGGCCTAACCTCTTCCCCTAGCCTAACCTTTCCCCATGGCTAAGTATTCCCTTAGCCTAACATTTTCTCCTTGCCTAACCTTTTCCCCTTGTCCAACCTTTTCCCTGAGCCTAACATTTTCCCTGACCCTAACATTTTTCCCTAGCCTTTACATTTCCCGTGCCCTAACTCTCTCAAACGAAAGGCTAAGGGGGACAAAAATGGAAATAGAAGGGTTCAGGGCCAAGCCTGGAAGGCAAAGGCTCAGGGGCCAAAACTAGAATTAGAAGTGTTCAGGGCCAGGCCTGGAAAGCAAAGGGTGGGGACCAAAACTGGGAAGAGAAAAGTTCTGGGCCCAGCCTGGAAGGCAAGGCGATGGGGGGATGGGGGTTAGGCCTGTAAGGCCAGCCCTGAGGTGAGAAAACTGAAACAAGAAGAGTCTGGGGTCCAGGCCTGGAAGGCAAAGGCTGGGGGGTGGTGGCAAAACTGGAAAGAGAAGGGTGCAGGGCCAGGCCGGGAAGGCAAAGGCTGGCGCGGGGGGAGGGGGGGCCGGGTGCGGCTACCTGGAATGAGAAGGGTTTGGAACCCTGTCTGGAAGGCATAGGCTGGGGAGGGGAGGGGGGAAACTAGAAAGAGAGGAGTTCATGGTCAAGCCTTGAAGGCATAGGCTGGGGAGCCAAAACAGGGAAGCTAAGCGTTCCGGGGTAGGCTGGAAAGTAAATGCTGGGGGTCCAAAACTGGATAGAGAAGGGATCGGAGCCAGACCTGGAAGGCAAAGGCCGGGGTGACAAAACCAGAGTCAGAGGGGTCTGGGTACAGGTCCAGTAGACAGAACCTGGTGGGGCAAAACTGAAACGAGAAAGTTTGAGGACCAAGCCTGGAAGGCATAGGCTGGGGGACCAAACCTGAATGAGACGGGTTAGGACAGGCTTGTAAAGAAAAGGCTAGGGGCACAAAAGAGAGGTGTTCAGGGCCAGGACTGGAAGGTAAAACCTCCGGGACCAAAACCGGAAATAGAAGAGTTTGGAGCCAGGCCTGAAAGGGTAAGGTTGGGGGGCCAAAACTGGAACAAGAACAGTTCAGTGCCCGGCCTAGAAGGAAAAGCTGTGGGGCCCAGGTCTGGAAGACAAAGGCTGGTTGGCCATAAGTGGAATGAGAAGGATTCGAGGCCAGACATGTCAGGCAAACCCTGGGGTACCAGGTCTGGAAAGCAAAGGATGGGGTGCCAAAACTGAAAAGAGAAGGGTTCAGGATCAGGTCTGGAAAGCAAATGTTGGCGGGTCCAAAACTGGATAGAGAAGGGATCGGAGCCAAGCCTGGAAGGCACAGGCTGGGGGGACAAGACTGGAATGATAGGTGTCTGTGGACAGGCCTAGTAGGTAAAGCTTGGCGGTGGGGCAAAACTGAAATAAGAAGGGTTCCGGTCACTCTTGAAAGGCAAAGGCTGGGAGGCTAAAACGGGAAAGAGAAGTGTTGGGGGCTAGTGTTGGCAAGGCTAAGGCTGGCGGGGGGCTGGGGGCAAAAATGGTTAGGGCCAGACCTGGAAGGGAATGGTTGGGGGGCGATGAGAAAGTGGGAAGAGAAAGGTTCAGGGCCAGGCCTGGAAGGCAAAGGCTGGGGCCTAAACTCAAAGGAGAAGGGTAGGGGCTAGTTCTGGAAGGCCTAGGCTGGGGGACCATAATCGGAACGAGAAGGGTTCAGAGTCATGCCTGGAAGGCAAAGAGAGAGGGCCCAATCCTGGAAACAGTGTTCAGAGCAAGGCCTGAAAGGAAGGGTTTCGGGGGTCAGGCCTAGAAGACAAAGGCTAGGGGGCCAAAACTGGAACGAGAAAGGTTCAAGGCCAGGCCTGTAAGGCAAATGCTGGAGGACCAAAACTAGCTAGAGAAGGGTTTGGGGCCAGGTTTGGAAGGCAAAAGCAGGGGGGCTAAATCTGGAAAGAGTAAGGTTCAGAGCCATGTTTTGAAGACAAAGGCTGGGGGGCCCAACACTTTCCCCTAACATAACCATTTCCCATCACTTAACCTTTTCCTCTTACCTAAACTTTTACCTGTAGCCTTACCTTTTCCCCTAGCCTAATGCTATCCTTTAGCCTAACCTTTCCCCTAGCCTAACCTTTTCCCCTGGCCTAACTTTTTCACATAGCTTTACCGTTTTCCTTGGCCCTAACTTTTTCCCTGATCTGAGGTTTTCACATAGCCAAACCTTTCCCCTCACATAAGCTTTTCTTAGGATTAAACGTTTCCCCTGGCTTAACCTTTTTCCCTGGCCTAAACCTTTCTCCTGTCCCAAGCTTTTCCCTGGCTTAAATCTTTCGCCTGGGCTAACTTTTTCCCCAAGCCTAACCTTTCCTCTTGCCTAACCTTTTCCCTGAGCTTAACGCTTTCCCCTAACCTCACCTTTTCCCCCAGCCTAACTTTCTCCCTGGGCTAGTTTTTTCTCTTGGCCCAACCTCTTACCCTGGCCTACCATTTTTCCATGGCCTATGCTTGTCCCCTATCCTAATGTTTCCCCCCAGCCTAACGATTTCCCAAATGTAATCTCGCCCCGAGTCTAATCTTGCCCCTAGACTTACCTTTTCCCCTAACCTAACCTTTTCCCCTAGCCTAAACCTTTCCTTTAACCTAATGTTTTCCCTTAGTCTAAGGCATCCTTACTCTAATCTTTCCCCTAGGCTAACCTTTTCCCCCGGCCTGACCTTTTCCCCAGCCTACCCTTTTCGCCGACCAACCCTTTGCCCCTGGCCTCAACTTTCCCCTAGCCCAACCTTTTCCCTTTACCTAACATTTTCCCCTAGCCATGGGTTCAAATCTCGGCTCTGCCGCTTGTCAGCTTGGTGACTTTGGCAAGTCACTTAACTTCTCTGTGCCTCAGTTACCTCATCTGTAAAATTGGGATTAAGAGTGTGAGCCCCACGCAGGACAACCTGATTCTCTAGTGTCTACCCCAGTGCTCTGCACATAGTAAGCACTTAACAAATACCAACATTATTATTTCCCCTGCCATAAATCTTTATGTTATCACCTTGCCGAACCTTACACCAAGCTTAAACTTTCCCCTAGTTTAACCTTTTCCCCTAGCCTACCCTTGTCCCCTGGGCAAACCCTTTCCCCTAGCTTAACCAATTCCCCTTGCCTAACTTTTCCCCCTTGTCTAACTTTTTCCCCTACCTTAACCTTTTCCCCTGACCTTCTCTTTTCCCCTAGGCTAATGATTTCTCCTAGCCTAACTTTTCCCTTAGTCTACTCTTTCCCCTAGAGTAACCGTTTCCCCTAGCCTTACTATTTTACCAGGCTTAGTACTCCCGCCTAACTCTTTCCCCTAGCCTAAACCTTTCCTCTAACTTAACTTTTACACCAAGGCCAACCTTCTCCCTTCTTTAGCCATTTCCACTAGCCTAACCTTTTCTCCGGACCTAAACTTCTCCCCTGGCCTAACGTTTTACCATGGCCAAGCTTTTCCCTGGCCAAACCTTTTCCCATAGCTTAACCTTTTTTCCCCCAGCCGTACCTTTTCCCCTACCATAAACCTTTCCCCTGGCCTAACGTTATCACCTTGCCGAACCTTACACCAAGCTTAAACCTTACCCTAGCCTAACCTTTTCCCCAAGCCTAACCTTGTCCCCAGACCTAACACTTTCCCCTAACTTAACCATTTCTCCTTGCCTAACTTTTCACCTGGTCTCACTTTTTCCCCTACCTTAACCTTTTCCACTGACCTACTTTTTCCCCTAGCCTAATGTTTTCTCCTCGCCTAACATTTCCCTTAGTCTACTCTTTCCCCTAGAGTAACCTTTTCCTCTAGCCTTACTATTTTACCAAGCTTAGCCTTTTTCCCTAACCTATCCTTTTCCTCCAGCCTAACTCTTAACCCTAGCTTAAACCTTTCCTCTAACCTAACATTTACACCAAGCCCAACTTTCTCCCTTCTTTAATCATTTCCGCTAGCCTAACCTTTACTCCGGACCTAAACTTCTCCCCCGGCCTAACCTTTAACCCTGGCCAAACCTTTTCCCATAGCTTAACCTTTTCCCCTAGCCATACCTTTTCCCCTAACATAACCTTTTCCTTGGCCTAATGTTTTCCCATTGCCAAACCTTCCACCTAACCTAATCTTTGCCCTAGCATAACCATTTCCCCTTGCCTAACCTTTTCCTCTGGCCTAAGCTTTTCCCCAGCCTAACCTTTTCTCCTGGCCTAGCCTTTTGCCCTAGCTTTACATTTTTTTCCCGGCCTAAGCTTATCCCCTGACCTAACATTTTACCCTGGTCTAAGATTTTCCCCTGGCCTGTCCTTTTTATCACACCTAACCTTTTCTTCCTACCTAACCTTTACCTTGAGCCTCACGTTTTCCCCAAGCCTTACCTATTCCCCTTGCCTGATCTTTTCCCCTGGCCTAACTTTTTCCCCAACCTAAGCTTTTTCCTGGCTTAATCTTTTCCCCTGGTCTAACCATTTCCCCTAGCCTAACCTTTCCCCCTTGCCTAATAATTTCCCTGAGTTTAACTTTTCCCCTAGTCTAACTTTCTCCCTGGCCTAACCTTTTCCCTTAGCCTAACCTCTTCCTGTGGCCTAACCTTTTCACCTGGCCTACCTTCTCTCTTGGCCTAGGCTTTTCCCCAATCCCAATGCTTTCCCCCAGCCTAACGTTTTCCGTAGTCTATTCTTTCCCCTAGGCTAACCTTTTCCCCTAGCCTTACCATTTTCCCAGTGTTAGCTTTTTCTCCGAGCCTAACCTTTTTCCCCTGCCTAACGCTTTCCCCAAGCCTAAAGATTTTCCCTAACCTAACATTTACAGCAGGACCAACCGTCTCCCTGGCCTAAACAATTTTCCCTGGCCTACGTTTTTCCCTGTACAAAGCTTTTCTCCTGGCCTAACGTTGACCCCTTTCCTACCATCTTGCTGTAGCCTAAACCTTTCCCCTGGGCTAACCTTTTCCCCTGGCCATACTTTTTCTCCTACTGTAACCATTTCACCTGGCCTTATGTTTTCCCCTTGCCAAACCTTTTGCCTGGCCTAATCTTTCGCCTAGCCTAACCATTTCCCCTTGCTTAACCTTGTCCCCTCCTCTAATCCTTTCTCCAGACAAAAGCTTTCTCCTTGCCTAACCTTTTCCCTGAGCATAATGCTTTTCCCAAGCCTGACCATTTTGCCTAGCCTTAGCTATTCCGCTGGCCTAACTTTCTCCCTGGCCTAAACTTCTGCCCTAGCCTAACCTTTTCACCTAGCCTAAACTTTTCTCCTAGTGTAAGTTTTTTCCCTAGGCTAATCGTTTCACTTAGCCTAATCTTTCCCATATCCTAAAGTCTTCACCTGGCCTAACCTTGCTCTCTGGCATAAACTTTTCCCCTGGCCTAACGTTTCCCAGTAGTCTAATCTTTACCCTAATCCACTCTTTTCCATAGCCTACCCTTTTCCCCTAGCCTAAATTTTCTCCTAGTCTAATCTTTCCCCTAGCCTAACCCTTTCCCCTAGCCTTATCTTGCTCCCAGGTTTAGCCTATTCCACTACCCTAACCTTGAAAAGCCTAACTCTTTCCCCTTGCGTAACCTTTATACCTATACTCACCTTTTTCCCAGGCTTAGCATTTTCCCCTAGAATAACGTCTTCCCCCTGCCTAACTGTTTCCCCGGCTTAACTGTTCCCTAGCCTAACATTTTCCCCTGGCCTAGCTTTTCCCATAGCCTAACCTTTTCCCCTAGCCACACCTTTTCCCCTACCACAACCTTCTCCCCTGGCCTAATGTTTTCCGCTTGCCAAATCTTTTGCCCAACCTAATCTTTCCCCTAGTCTATTTTCCCCTTACCTAATCTTTTCCCCTAGCCTACCCTTTCCTTTAACCTATTTCCTATAGTTTCACCTTTTCCCTTGGCCTAACCATTTCCCCTAGCTTAATTCTTTTCCCAGTCTTAAACTTTTCCCCAAAGCCTGACCCTTCCCAGTAGCCTAAGCTTTTCCCCGGCCTAACTTTTTCTCCTGGCCTAACGTTCTCTCCTGGCCTAATCATTTTCACTATCATAACCTTTTCACTGATAACCTTTTCCCATAGTCTTACCTTTTCCCCTGGCTTAACCTTTTCCCATAGCCTAACCTTTTCCCTCAGCATAATCCTTTTTCTGTTTTAACATTTTTCCCTAAAGTAACCTTTTCTTTAGCCTACTAACCTTTTCCCAAAAGCCTGACCTTTCCCCCTAGCCTGACCCTTTCCAGTAGCCTAAGCTTTTCCCCTAGCTTTACACTTTCTCCTGGACTAAAGCTTTCCACTGGCCTAACCATTTCCCCCAGCCTAACATTGGCCCCTACCATAACCTTTTCCCCTAGCAGAACCTGGTCCCAGGCTTAAACATTTCCCCTGGGCTAACCTTTTCCCCTGGCATAAGCTTTTCCTTCTCTTAACCTTTTCCCCTGGCCTAAGCTTTTTCCTGGTTTAAATATTTCCCTGCTGTAATGTTTTCCCCTTGCCTAACCTTTCCCCTAAGGCAACTATTTCCCACAGCCTAACCTTTTCCCCAGCCTAATCATTTCCCCCATCATAGTTTTTGCACTGATAACCTTTTCCCATAGTCTGATCTTTTCCCCTGGCTTACCCCTTTCCCATGGCCTAACCATAGCCCTTAGCCTAACCTTTTCCCCTAGCTTAACCTTTTTCCCCAGAGTAACCTTTTCCTTACCTTAACCTTTTCCCCTACCCTGACCCTTTACACTAGCCTACGCTTTTGCCCTGGATTAACGTTTTCCCCTGACCCAACGTTTTCCTCTGTCTAACCTTTCCCCATGTCAAAACCTTTCCCACGGCCTAACCTTTTCTCCTAGCCTTAGCTAATTCCCCTAACCTAACCTTTACTCCAAGCATAACCTTTCCTAGAGTCTAACCTTTTCTTCTAGCCTAACCTTTTCCCCTGGCCAAACCTTTTCCCCGACAGTTTCTTTTACCCCATGTTAAATTTTTCCCATGCCTTACCTTTTCCCCAGCCTATCATTTTCCCCTAGCCTAGCCTGTTTTCCTAGACTAACTTTTTCCCTTAGCCTTAACTTTCCCTCCATCCCAACCTTTCCCGCTAGCACAACCTTTACAGTAGTCTAATTCTTTTTTTCTAACCTAAGCTTTTCTCCAGACCTAATCTTTAAACGTTGCCTACCTTTTTTCCTTAGTCTAACTTTTGCCCATGCCCAACTTTCCCCTATTCTAACCATTGCCCATAGCCTAACCTTTCACCCTAGCCTAGCCATTTCCTTAAGTTAACCTTTTTCCTGATCTTAACCTTTTTCCCAAAGCCTGACCTTTTCCCCTAGTTTTATCTTTTCTCGAAATTAACCATTTCCCATTGCCTAACCTTCTCCCCAGCCTAATCATTTCCCTAGCATAGCCCTTGCACTGATAACCTTTTCCCGTGGCCTGACCTTGTTCCTGACCTAGGCCTTTTCCTCTCCTAAAATTTCCCCAACGTTTTTCCACTAACATAACCTATTCCCTGACTTAAACCCATCACCTGGCCTAACCTTATCCCCTGGACTGACCTTTTCCTCTGGCCTCAGCTTTTCTCTGGCTCAAACCTTTCCAGTGCCAGTTTCTTCCCCTGACCTAAGATTGCCCATCATACAATCTTTTCCTCTGGCCTAACCTTTTCCTCTGGACTAACCTTTTCCACTAGCCTATCCTTTCCCCTAGACTAACTTTTCCCTTAGCCTTACATTTTCTCCTTGCCTAACATTTTCTCCTTGTCCAAACTTTTTTCCTGAGCCTAAACTTTTCCCTGACCCTAGCGTTTTTCCCTAGCCATTTCTGGGCCTTACCTAGCCTTTCCATTTCCCTTGGCCTCACTCTCTCAAAGAAAGGCTAAGGGGGACCAAAATGGAAACAGAAGGGTTCAGGGCCAAGCCTGGAAGGCAAAGGCTCAGGGGCCAAAACTGGAATTAGAAGTGTTCAGGGTCAGGCATGGAAAACAAAGGGTGGGGCCCAAAACTGGAAAGAGAAGGGTTCTGGGCCTAGCCTGGAAGGCATAGCGATGGGGGGATGGGGGTTAGGCCTGTAAGGCAAGCCCTGGGGGGACAAAACTGAAACGGGAAGGGTTTGGGGTGCAGGCCTGGAAGGCAAAGGCTGGAAAGAGAAGGGTTCAGGGCCAGGCCTGGATGTTAATCCGGGCGGAGGGGAGGGTTTAAAAATGAAACGAGAAGGGTTCAGCCTCAGGGCTGGAAGGCAAAGGCTGGTGGTGGGGGGGCGGCTAAATGGAACGAGAAGGGTTTGGAAGCCTGCCTGGAAAGCATAGGCTGGGGAGGGGGGCAATACTAGAAAGAGAGGAGTTCATGGTCAAGCCTTGAAGACATAGGCTGGGGAGCCAAAACAGGAAAGCTAAGCGTTCCGGGGTAGGCCGGGAAAGCAAATGCTAGGGCTCCAAAACTGGATAGAGAAAGGATCGGAGCCAGGCATGGAAGGCAAAGGCCAGAGTGACAAAACCGGGGTGAGAAGGGTCTGGGTACAGGTCTAGTAGGCAAAACCTGGTGGGACATAACTGAAAGGAGAATGGTTGAAGAACAAGCCTGGAAGGCATAGGCTGGGGGAACAAACCTCAATGAGATTGGTTAAGGACAAGCTTGTAAAGCAAAGGCTATGGGCAAAAACTGGAAAGAGAAGTGTTCAGGGCCAGGACTGGAAGGTAAAACCTCTGGGACCTAAACTGGAAATAGAAGAATTTGGAGCCAGGCCTGGAAGGGTAAGGCAGGGAGGCCAAAGCTGGAACAAGAACGGTTCAGTGCCAGGCCTGGAAGGAAAGGTTGGGGGGCCCAGGTCTGGAAGACAAAGGCTGGTTGCCCAAACGTGGAATGAGAAGGATTCGAGGCCAGACCTGTCTGGCAAAGGCTGAGGGACTAGGTCTGGAAATAAAAGGCTGGGGTGCCAAAACTGGATAGAGAAGGGTTTGGAGTCAGGTCTGGAAAGCAAATGCTGAGGGGTCCAAAATTGGATAGAGAAGGAATCGGAGCCAAGCATGTAAGACACAGGCTGGGGGACAAAACTGGAATGATAGGGGTCTGAGGACCGGCCTAGCAGGCAAAGCCTGGTGGGGGCGGGGCGGCAAAACTGAAACGAGAAGGGTTCGGGGCCACTCTTGGAAGGCAAAGGCTGGGGGGGCTAAAACTGGAAAGGGAAGTGTTCGGGGCCAGGTCTGGAAACGCTAAGGCTGGCCGGGGGGCGGTGGCGGGGGCAAAGCTGGAAGGGGAACAGGTTGCAGCCAGACCTGGAAGGGAAAGGTCGGGGGGTGAGGAGAAACTGGAAAGAGAAGGGTTCAGGGCCAGGCCTGGAAGGCAAAGGCTGGGGGCCAAAACTAGAATGAGAAGGGTTTGGGACCAAGAATAGAAGACAAAGGCTGGGGGCTAAAACTAGAAGGAGAAGGGTACGGGGCTAGCTCTGGAAGGTATAGGCTGGGGGACCATAATGGGAACGAGAAGGGTTCAGAGTCATGCCTGGAAGGCAAAGGGAGAGGGGCCAATCCTGGAACACGAAATGTTCAGGGCAAGGCATGTCAGGCAAAGACAGAGAGAATCAGGTCAGGAAGGAAAAGGCTGGGGGAGGGAGCAATCCTGGAACACAGTGTTCAGAGCAAGGCCTGGAAGGCAAGGTTTGGGGGTTCAGGTCTAGAAGATAAAGACTAGGGGGCCAAGGCTGGAACGAGAAAGGTTCAAGGCCAGGCCTATAAGGCAAATGCTAGGGAACCAAAACTAGATAGAGAAGGGTTTGGGGCCAGCTCTGCAAGGCAAAGCCTGGGGGGCCAAATCTGGAAAGAGGAAGGTTCAGGGCCATGTTTGAAGACAAAGGATGGGGGGCCCAACTCCTTCCCCTAACGTAACCATTTCCCATCACCTAACCTTTTCCTCTTACCTAAAATTTTTCCGTAAAACCTTTCCCCTCTTCCCCGTCTTCCCAAATCTAATCTTGCCCCTAATCTATTCTTGCGCCTAGACTTACCTTTTCCCCTAACCTGACCTTTTCCCCTAGCCTAACACTTTCCCTTAGCCTACGGTATCCCTTAGTCCAATCTTTCCCCTAGGCTAACCTTTCCCCCTGGCCTAATCTTTTCCTCGGGCCTAACCTTTTCAGCTGGCCTAACCATTTTCCCCAGCCTACCCTTTTCCCCGACCTACCCTTTGCCCCTGGCCTTTGCTTTCCCCTAGCCTAACCTTTTCCCTTAACCTAACCTTTTCCCCTAGCCATACCTTATCCCCTACTATAAACCTTTTCCCTGGCCTAATGTTTTCCCCTTGCAGAACCTTAAACCAAGCTTAAACCTTCCCCTAGTTTAACCTTTTCCCCTAGCCTAACCTTGTCCCCTGGGCTAACCCTTTCCCCTAGCTTAACCATTTCCCCTTGCCTAACTTTTCCCCCTGGTCTAACTTTTTCCCCTACCTTAACCTTTTTCCCTGACCTTCTCTTTTCCCCTAGGCTAATGATTTCTCCTAGCCTAACTTTTCCCTTAGTCTACTCTTTCCCCTAGAGTAACCGTTTCCCCTAGCCTTACTATTTTACCAGGCTTAGTACTCCCGCCTAACTCTTTCCCCTAGCCTAAACCTTTCCTCTAACTTAACTTTTACACCAAGCCCAACCTTCTCCCTTATTTAAACTTTTCCGCTAGCCTAACCTTCCCTCCGGATCTAAACTTCTCCCCCGGCCTAACATTTTACCTTGGCCAAGCTTTTCCCTGGACAAACCTTTTCCCATAGCCATACCTTTTCCCCTAACATAACCTTTTCCTGGGCCTAATGTTTTCCCATTGCCAAACCTTCCGCCTAACCTAATCTTTGCCCTAGGATAACCATTTCCCCTTGCCTAACCTTTTCCTCTGGCCTAAGCTTTTTCCCCTAGCTTAACCTTTTTCCCTGACCTAACCTTTTACCCTGGTCTAAGATTTTCCCCTGGCCTGACCTTTTCACCTCACCTAACCTTTTCTTCCTACCTAACCTTTTCCTTTAGCCTCATGTTTTCCCCAAGCCTTACCTTTTCCCCTTGCCTGACTTTTTCCACGGGCCTAACTTTTTCGCCGACCTAAGCTTTTTCCTGGCTTAATCTTTTCCCCACGGTCTAACCATTTCCTCTAGCCTAACCTTTCCCCCTTGCCTAATCTTTTCCCTGAGCTTAACTTTTCCCCTAGTCTAACTTTCTCCCTGGCCTAACCTTTTCCCTTAGCCTAACCTCTTCCTGTGGCCTAACCTTTTCCCCTGGCCTACCTTCTCTTTGGCATAAACCTTTCCCCAATCCCAAGGTTTTCCCCCAGCCTAACGTTTTCCCTAGTCCATTCTTTCCCCTAGGCTATCCTTTTCCCCTAGCCTTACCATTTTCCCAGGCTTAGCCTTTTCTCGTAGCCTAACCTTTTTCCCTGGCCAAACTCTTTACACGAGCCTAAAGATTTTCCCTAACCTAACATTTACACTAAGCCCAACCGTCTCCCTGGCCTAACCCATTTCCTTTGGCCTAAGTTTTTCCCTGTATAAGCTTTTCTCCTGGCCTAACCTTGACCCCTTTCCTAACCTCTTCCTGTAGCCTAAACCTTTCTCCTGGCCTAAGCTTTTCCCCTGGCCATACGTTTTCGCCTGCCGTAACCGTTTCACCTGGCCTTATGTTTTCCCCTTGCCAAACCATTTGCCTAGCCTAATCTTTCGCCTAGCCTAACCATTTCCCCTTGCTTAACCTTGTCCCCTGGTCTAATCGTTTCCCCTAGACAAAAACCTTCTACTTGCCTAACCTTTACCCTGAGCATAACGTTTTCCCCAAGCCTGAGCTTTTTGCCTAGGCTTAGCTATTCCCCTGGCCTAACTTTCTCCCTGACCTACCCTTTTCCCCTGGCCTAACCTATTCCCCTAGCCTAAACGTTTCTCCGAGCCTAAATTTTTTCCCGAAGCTAATGCTTTCCCATAGCCTCATCTTTCCCATAGCTTAACGTCTTCCCCTGGCCTAACCTTGTACCCTGGCCTAAACCTTTCCCCTGGCCTAACGTTTCCCCATAGTCTAATCTTTTCCCTAGTCCACCCTTTCTCCTAGCCTACCCTTTTCCTCTAGCCTAACTTTTCACCTAGTCTAATTTTTGCCCTAGCCTAACCCTTTCCCCTAGCTTTATCTTTCGTGCAGGTTCAGCCTTTTCCACTAACCAGCATTGAAAAGCCTAAATCTTACCCCTTGCTTAACATTTTCCCCAGCCTCACCTTTTTCCCAGGCTTAGCATTTTCCCCTAGCATAACGTCTTCCCCCTGCCTAACGTTTTCCCCTGGCCTAACTGTTCCCTGGCCTAATGTTTTCCCCTGGCCTAGTTTTTCCCATAGCCTAACCTTTTCCCGTAGCCAAACCTTTTCCCCTACCACAACCTTCTCCCCTGGCCTAATGATTTCCCCCTGCCAAAACTTTTGCCCAACCTAATCTTTCCCCTAGCCTATTTTCCCCTTGCCTAATCTTTTCCCCTGGTCTAAACTTTTCCCCTAGCCTAGCCTTTTCCCCATGCCTGACCTTCTAACTCAGCCTGACCATTTACCATAGCCTAAGCTTTTCCCAGGCCAAAACCTTTACCTTACCTTTCCCCCTTTTCCCCAAGGCTCAGCTAATTCCCCTATCCTAACCTTTACTCCTAGCTTAACCTTTCCTAGAGACTAACCTTTTCTCCTGGTCAAACCTTTCCCCATACAATAACCTTTACCCTGCCTTAAGCCTTTCCCCTTGTCTAACCTTTTCCAATAACCAAGCCTTTTTCACCAAGCCTTTTTCCACTATCCTTAATTTTTCTCCTATTCCAATCTTGTCCCCCAGCCCAACCTTTCTGCAAACCTAACATTTTCTCCTAACCTAACCTTTTCCCCTAACTTAATCATTAAACACTGCCTTGTCTTTTCCTGTAGCCTACCTTTTGCCCATGCCGATCCTTTCCCATAGCCTAAACAGTTCTCCTAGCCTAACCTTTCCTTTAACCTATTTTCCATAGTCTCACCTTTTCCCTTAGCCTAACCATTTCCCCTAGCTTAATTCTTTTCCCGGTCTTAAACTTTTCCCCAAAGCCTGACCCTTCCCAGTAGCCTCAGCTTTTCTCCTGGCCTAACTTTTTCTCCCGGCCTAACGTTCTCCCCTGGCCTAATCATTTTCCCTATCATAACCTCTTCACTGATAACCTTTTCCCATGGTCTTACCTTTTCCCTTAGCCTAATCTTTTTCCTGGATTAACATTTTTCCCTAAAGTAACCTATTCCTTAGCCAAACCTTTTCCCAAAAGCCACACCATTTCCCCTAGCCTGACCCTTTCCAGTAGCCTAAGCTTTTCCCCTGGCTTAACAGTTTCCCCGGGCCTAAATCTTTCCACTGGCCTAACCGTTTCCCCAGCCTAAAATTGACCCCTACCGTAACCTCTTCCCCTAGCAGAACCTTTTCCCAGGTTTAAACCTTTCCCCTGGCCTAAGCTTTTCCTTCTCTTAACCTTTTCCCCTGGCCTAAGCTTTTTCCTGGTTTAAACATTTCCCTGCTGTAATGTATTCCCCTTGCCTTACCTTTCCCCTAACCCAACTATTTCCCATAGCCTAACCTTTTCCCCTAACCTATTCATTTCCCTCATCATAACCTTTTCACTGATAACCTTTTCCCATGATCTGATCTTTTCCCCTGGCTAACCCTTTTCCCATGGCCTAACCATAGCCCTTAGCCTAACCCTTTCCCCTAGCTTAACGTTGTTCCCTAGAGTAACCTTTACCTTACCTTAACCTTTTCCCCTAGCCTGAACCTTTCCAGTAGCCTACGCCTTTGCCCTAGATTATCGTTTTCCCCTGGCCTAACGTTTTCCTCTGGCTAACCTTTCCCCATGTCAAAACTTTTCCCCTGGCCTAACCTTTTCTCCTGGCCCCAGCTAATTCCCCTAACCTAACCTTTACTCCAAGGATAACATTTCCGAGAGTCTAACTTTTTCCCCTGGTCTAACCTTTTCCCCTGGCCAAACCGTTTCCCCGACAGTTACTTTTACCCCATGTTAAACCTTTCCCCAAGACTAACCTGTTCCCCTAGCCTAACCATTTCCTCTAGCCTAGCCTGTCCTCCTGGACTAACTTTTTCCCTTAGCCTTAACTTTTCCCCCATTCTAACCTTTCCCGCTAGCACTACCTTTCCACTAGCCTAATGCTTTTTTCTAACCTAAGCTTTTCCCCAGACCAAATCTTTAAACGTTGCCTAGATTTTTTCCTTAGTCTAACTTTTGTCCATACCTAACTTTTCCCCTATATTAACCATTGCCAATAGCCTAACCTTTCACCCTAGCAAAGCCATTTCTTTAACCTTTTTCATGATCTTAACCTTTTCGAAGGCAAAGTCAGGAGAAAGCTTAATCTTTTCCCAAGACCTAACAATATCCCTTAGCCTAACATTTTTCCCCTAGCTTAAGCGTGTTCCCTAGAGAAACCTTTTCCTTACCTTAACCTTTTCCTCTAGCCTGACCTTCCAGTAGCATACGCTTTTGTCCTAGATTAACGTTTTCCCCTGGCCTAACGGTTTCCTCTGGCTAAACCTGCCCCATGTCAAAACTTTTCCCATGGGCTAACCTTTTCTCCTAGCCTAAGTTAATTCCCCTAACCTAACCCTTACTCCAGGCATACCCTTTCCTCGAGTCTAACCTTTTCCCCCAGCGTAACCTTTTCCCCTGGCCAAACCATTTCCCAGACAGTTACTTTTACCCCGGGTTAAACCTTTCCCCATGCCTAACCTTTTCCCCTAGCCTAACCTTTTCCCCCAGCCTACCTTGTTCTCCTAGCCTAACCTTTTCCCTTAGCCTTAACCTTTCCCCCATTCTAACCTTTCCCGCTAGCACAACCTTTCCACTGGTCTAATGCTTTTTTCTAACCTAAGCTTTACCCCAGACCTAATCTTTAAACGTTGCCTAGGTTTTTTCTTTAGTCTAACTTTTGCCCATGCCTAACCCTTCCCCTATCCTAACCATTGCCCATAGCCTAAACTTTTACCCTAGCCTAGCCATTTCTCTTAACTTAACCTTTTTCCTGGTCTTAACCCTTTCCCCAAAGCCTGACCTTTTCCCCTAGTCTCATCTTTCCTCGAACGTAAACATTTCCCATTTCCTAACCTTTTCCCCAGCCCAATCATTTCCCCTAGCATAACCCTTGCATTGATAACCTTTTCCCGTGGCCTGACCTTTTTGCCTGGCCTAACCTGTTCCCTCTCAACATTTTCCCCAGACCAAACGTATTGCCCTGGCCTACGTTTGCCACTAGCCTAACCTTTTCCCTGACTTAAACTCATCCCCTGGCCTAACCTTGTACCCTGGACTAACCTTTTCCCCTGGCCAGAGCTTTTCTCTGGCTCAAACCTTTCCCTTCCCAATTTCTTCCCCTGGCCTAAGATTTCCCATCATGGAATCTCTTCCTCTGGCCTAATCTTTTCCCCTAGCCTAACCATGCCCCTAGACTAACTTTTCCCTTAGCCTATTATTTTCTCCTTGCCTAACCTTTTCCCCTTGTCCAGCCTTTTCCCTGAGCCTAACATTTTCCCTCACCCTAACGTTTTCCCCTAGCCTTTCCATTTCCCTTGGCCTAACTCTCTCAAAGAAAAGGCTAAGGGGACCAAAATGGAAACAGAAGGGTTCAGGGCCCAGCCTGGAAGGCAAAGGGTGGGTACCAAAACTGGAAAGATAAGCGATCTGGGCCTAGCCCGGAAGGCAAAGTGATGGGGAGGCGGGGTTAGGCCTGTAAGGCAAGCCCTGGGGGGGACAAAACTGAAACGAGAAGGGTTTGGGGTCCAGGCCTGGAAGGCAAAGGCTGGGGGAGGTGTGGCAAAACTGGAAAGAGAAGAGTTCAGGGCCAGACCGGGAAGGCAAAGGCGGCCTGGGGGGGGGGGGGCATAACTGGAACGAGAAGGGTTTGGAACCCTGCTTGGAAAGCATTGGCTGTGGAGGGGGGTAAAACTAGAAAGAGAGGAGTCCATTGTCAGGCCTTGAATGCATAGGCTGGGGAGCCAAAACAGGAAAGCTAAGTGTTCCGGGGTAGGCCTGGCAAGCAAATGCTGAGGGTCCAAAACTGGATAGAGAAGGGATCGGAGCCAGGCCTGCAAGGCAAAGGCCGGGGTGACAAAACCGGAGTGAGAGGAGTCATGGTGCAGGTCTAGTAGGCAAAACCAGGTAGGGCAAAACTGAAACGAGAAAGGTTGAGGACCAAGCCTGGAAGGCATAGGCTGGGGGACCAAACCTGAATAAGACGGATTTAGAACAACCTTGATGGGGCAAACCGGAAACGAGAAAGGTTGAGGACCAAGTCTGGAAGGCATAGGCTGGGGGACCAAACCTGAATGAGACGGGTTTAGGACAGGCTTGTAATGCAAAGGCTGCGCTGCTAAAACTGGAAAGAGAAGTGTTGGGGGCCAGGTCTGGAAAGGCTAAGGCTGGCGTTGGCGGCCCGAAACAGGAAGATAAACATATTGGGGCCAGACCTGGAAGGGTACATTCGGGGGGTGAGGAGAAACTGGAAGGAGAAGGGTTCAGGGCCACGCCTGCAAGGCCAAGGCTCGAGGCCTAAACTAGAATGAGAAGGTTTCGGGACCAAGACTGGAAAGGAAGGGCTGGGGGCCAAAATTGGAAGGAGAAGGGTACGAGGCTAGGTCTGGCAGGCATAGGCTGGGGGCCATAATGGGAACGAGAAGGGTTCAGAGTCATGCCTGGAAGCCAAAGGGAGTGGGGCCAATCATGGAACACGAAGTGTTCAGGGCAAGGCCTGTCAGGCAAAGGCAGGGTGAATCAGGTCTGGAAGGAAAAGGATGGCGGAGGCAGCAATCCTGGAACACAGTGTTCAGAGCAAGATCTGGAAGGCAAGGTTTGGGGGGTAAGGCCTAGAAGACAAAGGCTAGGGGACCAAAACTCGAAGGTGAAAGGTTCAAGGCCAGGCCTATAAGGCAAATGCTGGGGGACCAAAACTGGATAGAGAAGGGTTTGGGGCCAGGGGTGGAAGGCAAAGGCTGGGAACCCAAATCTGGAAAGAGTAAGGTTCAGGGCCATGTTTGAAGACAAAGGCTGGGGGGCCCAACACCTTCCCCTAACATAACCATTTCCCATCACCTAACCTCTTCCTCTTACCTAAAATTTTTCCAGGCACCTTACCTTTGCCCCTAGCCTAATGATTTCCCTTAGCCTAACCTTTCCCCTATCCTAATCTTTTCCCCTGGCCTAACTTTTTCACATAAACGTGCCTTTTTTCTAAGCCCTAACTTTTTCCCTGGTCTGGAGTTTTCACCCAGCCAAACCTTTCCCGTCACAAAACCTCTTCTTAGGATTAAACCTTTCCCCTGGCTTAACCTTTTTCCCTGGCTTCAACTTTTCTCCTTTTCTAAGCTTTTCCCTTGATTAAACCTTTTCTGTGGGCTAATTTTTTCCCCAAGCCTAACCCTTCCTCTTGCCTAACCTTTTCCCCTAGCCATACCTTTTCACCCAACATAACCTTTTCCTTGGCCCAATGTTTCCCCATTGCCAAACCTTCGGCCTAACCTTAATCTTTGCCCAGGCATAACCATTTCCCCTTACCTAAGCTTTTCCTCTGGCCTAAGCTTTTCCCCTAGCTTAACCTTTTCCCCTAACCTAACCTTTTATCCTGGTCTAAGATTTTCCCCTGGCCTGACCTTTTCACCTCAGCTAACCTTTTCTTCCTTCCTAACCTTTTCCTTGAGACTTACATTTTCCACACGCCTTACCTTTTCCCCTTGCCTGACCTTTTCCCCTGGCCTAACTTTTTCCCCGACCTAAGCTATTTCCTGCCTTAAGCTTTTCCTCTGGTCTAGCCATTTCCCTTGGCCTAACCTTTTCCCTTAGCCTAACCTTTTCCCCTGGCCCACCTTCTCTCTTGGCTTAAGCTATTCCCCCATCCTAATGTTTTCCCCCAGCCTAACGTTTTCCCAAGTCTATTCTTTCCCCTAGGCTAACCTTTACCCCTAGCCTTACCATTTTCCCAGGCTTAATTCTTTTCCCAGTCTTAAACCTTTCCCCAAAGTCTGACCCTTCCCAGTGGCCTAAGCTTTTCCCCTGGCCTAAGCTTTTCTCCTAGCCTCAGCTAATTCCACTAACCTAACCTTTACTCCAAGCATAACCTTTCCTAGTGTCTAACCTTTTCCCCTGGCCAAACCTTTTCCCAGACAGTTACTTTTACCCGGGTTCAACTTTTCCCCATGCCTAACCTTTTACCCTAGCCTAACCCTTTCCCCTAGCCTAGCCTTCTTCTAGCTAGTTCTTCTAGCCTAACTTTTTCCCTTAGCCTTAACTTTTCCCCCATTCTTACCTTTCCCACTAGCACAACCTTTCCACTAGTCTAATGCTTTTTTCAAACCTAAGCTTTTGCCCAGACCTAATCTTTAAACGCTGCCTAGCTTTTTTCCTTAGTCTGACTTCTGCCCATGCCTAACCTTTCCTTTATCATAACCATTGCCCAATAGCCTAACCTTTCATCCTAGTCTAGCCATTTTTTTAGCTTAACCTTTTTCCTGATGTTAACCTTTTCCCAAAGCCTGACCTTTTCCGCTAGTCTTATCTTTCCTCGAACTTAACCATTTCCCATTGCCTAATCTTTTCCCCAGCCTAATCATTTCCCCTAGCATAACCCTTGCACTGATAACCTTTTCCCTTGGCCTGACCTTCTTGCCTGGCCAGGCCGTTTCCTCTCCTAACATTTACCCTACGTTTTTCCACTAGCATAACCTTTTCCCTGACTCAAACTCATCCCCTAGCCTAACCTTGTCCCCTGAACTAACCTTTTCCCCTGGCCTAAACTTTTCCTCCGGCCTAACCTTTTTACCTGGTGTTACCTTTTTCCCCAGTCTACCCTTTTCCCCGACCTACCCTTTGCCCCTGACCTAAGCTTTCCCCTAGCCTAACCTTTTCCCTTAACCTAACATTTTCCCCTAGCCATACCTTTTGCCCTACCATAAACCTTTCCCCTGGCCTAATGTTTTCCCCTACCGAGCCTTACACCACGCTTAAACTTTCCGCTAGCTTAATCTTTTCCCCGAACCTAACCTTGTCCCCTGGCCTAACCCTTTCCCCTAGTTTAACCATTTTCCCTTGCCAAACCTTTTCCCCTGGTCTGACTTTTTCCCATACCTTAACCTTTTCCCCGACCTACTCTTTTCCCCTAGCCTAATGTTTTCTCCTAGCCTAACTTTTTCCTTAGTCTACTCTTTCCCCTAGAGTGACCTTTTCACCTAGCCTTACTATTTTACCAGCCTTAGCCTTTTCCCCTAACCTATCCTTTTCCTCCCACCTAACTCTTTCCCCTAGCGTAAACGTTTCCTCTAACCTAACATTTACACCAAGACCAACCTTCTCCCTTGTTTAACCTTTTCTGCTAAACTAACCTTCTCTCTGGACCTAAACCTCTGCCCTGGCCTAACGTTTTACCCTGGCCAAGCCTTTTCCCATAGCTTAACCTTTTCCCCTACCCAAACCTTTTCCCCTAACATAGCCTTTTCCTTGGCCTGAGGTTTTCCCATTGCCAAACCTTCCGCCTAACCTAATCTTTGCCCTAGCATAACCATTTCCCCTTGCCTAACCTTTTCCTCTGGCCTAAGCTTTTCCCTTAGCTTAACCTTTTCCCCTTACCTAACCTTTTACCCTGGTCTAAGATTTTCCCCTGGCCTGACCTTTTCACCTCACCTAACCTTTTCTTCCTTCCTAACTTTTTCCTTTTGCCTCACGTTTTGCCAAGACATTCCATTTCCCCTTGCCTGACCCTTTCCCCTGGCCTAAATTTTTCCCAGACCTAAGCTTTTTCCTGGCTTAATCTTTTCCCCTGGTTTAACCATTTCCCCTAGCCTAACCTTTCCCCCTTGCCTAATCTTTTCCCTGAGCTTAACTTTTCCCCTAATCTTTCTCCCTGGCCTAACCTTTTCCCTTAGCCTAACCTCTTCTTGTGGCCAAACCTTTTCCCCTGGCCTACCTTCTCTCTTGGCCTAAGCTTTGCCCCAATCCTAATGTTTTCCCCCAGCCTAATGTTTTCCGTAGTCTATTCTTTCCCCTGGGCTAACCTTTTCCACTAGCCTTACCATTTTCCCAGGCTTAGCCTTTTCTCTTAGCCTAACCTTTTTCCCCTGCCTAACTCTTACCCCGAGCCTAAAGATTTTCCCTAACCTAACATTTAAACCAAGCCCAAGTGTCTCCCTGGCCTAAACCATTTCCACTGGCCTAAGTTGTTCCCTGAACTAAGCTTTTCTCCTGGCCTAGCCTTGTCTCCTTTCCTAACCTCTTCCTGTAGCTTAAACCTTTCCCCTGGCCTGGAATAACCTTTCCCCCTGGCCATACTTTTTCCCCTACCGTAACCGTTTCACCTGGCCTTATGTGTTCTCCTTGCCAAACCTTTTGCCTAGCCTAATCTTTCGCCTTGCCTAACAATTTTCCCTGGCTTAACCTTGTCCCCTGGTCTAATCTTTTTCCCTAGACAAAACATTTCTCCTGCCTAAACTTTTCCCTGAGCATAACGTTTTCCCCAAGCCTGACCTTTTTGCCTAGCCTTAGCTATTCCCCTGGCCTAACTTTCTCCATGACCTAACCTTTTCTCCTAGCCTAATTTTTTTCCCTAGGCTAATAGTTTCTCTTAGCCTAATCTTTCCTATATCCTATTGTCTAACCCTGGCCTAACCTTGTCGCCTGACCTTCACCTTTCCCCTGGCCTAACGTTTCCCCATAGTCTAATCTTTTCCCTAGTCCACCCTTTCCCCTAGCCTTTCCTTTTCCCCTAGCTTAACTTTTCTCCTAGTCTAATCTTTCCTCTAGCCTAACCTTTTCCCCTAGCCTTGTCTTGCTCCCAGGCTTAGCCTGTTCCACTAACCTAACCATGAAAAGCCTAACTCTTTCCCCTTGCGTAACCTTTTCCCCTAGCCTCACCTTTTTCCCAGGCTTCGCATTTTCCCCTGACATAACGTCTTCCCCCTGCCTAACTTTCCCCCCTGGCCTAACTGTTCCCTGGCCTAACGTTTTCCCCTGGGCTAGCTTTTCCTCTAGCCTAACCTTTTCCCCTAGCCAAACCTTTTCCCCTACCACAACCTTCTCCCCTGGCCTAATGTATTCCCCTTGCCAAACATTTTGCCCAACCTAACCTTTCCCCTAGCCTATTTTTCCCTTGCCTAATCTTTCCCCCTGGTCTAACCTTTTAACCTAGCCTAACCTTTTCCCCATGCCTGACCTTTGAACTCAGCCTGTCCATTTATCATAGCCAAAGCTTTTGCCCAGGGCAAAACCTTGTCCTAACCTTCAGCCTTTCCCCCAAGTCTCAGCTATTTCCCCTAACCTAACCTTTACTCCTAGCCTAACCTTTCCTAGAGACTAACCTTTTCCCCTTCTCTAACCTTTTCCCATAGCCTAGCCTTTTTCACCTAACCTTTTTCCACTATCCTTAATTTTTCCCCCATTCCAATCTTTTCTCCCAGCCCAACATTTTTGCAACCCGAACACTTTCTCCTAACCTAACCTTTTCCCCTAACCTAATCTTTAAACATTGCCTAGCCTTTCCCTGTAGCCTAACCATTGCCCATGCCTAACCTTTCCCATAGACTAAACATTTCTCTCAGCCTAACATTTGCTTTAACCTGTTTCCCATAGTCTCACCTTTTCCCTTAGCTTAACCATTTCTCCTAGTTTAATTCTTTTCCCAGTCTTAAACTTTACCACAAAGCCTGACCCTTCCCAGTAGCGTAAGCTTTTCCCCTGGCCTAACTTTTTCTCCTGGCCTAACGTTCTCCCCTGGCCTAATCATTTCGCCTATCCTAACCTTTTCACTGATAACCTTTTCCCATGATCTTACCCTTTCCCCTGCCTTAACCTTTTCCCATGCCCTAACCTTTTCCCTCAGTCTAATGCTTTTCTTGGTTTAACCTTTTTCCCTAAAGTAACCTTTTCCTTAGCCAAACCTTTTCCCAAAAGCCTGACCTTTCCCCCTAGCCTGACCCTTTCCAGTAGCCTAAGCTTTTCCCCTGGGTTAACAGTTTCCCCTGGCCTAAAGCTTTCCACTGGCCTAAGCGTTTCCCCCAGCCTAACATTGGCGCCTACCATAACCTTTCCCCCTAGCAGAACCTGTTCCCAGGCTTCAGCTTTTCCCCTGGCCTAAACCTTTCCTCTGGCCTAAACTTTTCCTTCTCTTAACCTTTTCCCCTGGCCTAAGCTTTTTCCTGGTTTAAACATTTTCCTGCTGTAATGTTTTCCCCTTGCCTAACCTTTCGCCTAACCCAACTATTTCCCACAGCCTAACCTTTTCCCCTGGCCTAATCATTTCCCCCATCGTATGTTTTTCACTGATAACCTTTTCCCATGGTCTGATCTTTTCCCCTGGCTTACCCTTTTCCCATGGCCTAACCATAGCCCTTAGACTAACCTTTTCCCCTAGCTTAACCTTGTTTCCCAGAGTAACCTTTTCCTTACCTTAACCTTTTCCCCTAGCCTGACCCTTTCCAATAGCCTACGTTTTTGCCCTGGATTAACGTTTGCCCTGGATTAACGCTGTCCTAACGTTTTCCTCTGTCTCACATTTCCCCATGTCAAAACCTTATCCCTGGCCTAACCTTTTCTCCTAGCCTCAGCTAATTCCCCTAACCTAACCTTTACTCCAAGCATAACCTTTCCTAGAGTCTAACCTTTTCCCCTAGCCTAACCTTTTCCCCTGGCCAAACCTTTTCCCCTACAGTTACTTTTACCAGGGGTTAATCTTTTCACCACGCCTAACCTTTTCCCCTAGCCTAACCTTTTCCCCTAGCCTAGCCTGTTCTCCTAGCCTAACTTTTTCCCTTAGCTGTAACTTTCCCCCCCATACTAACATTTCCCACTAGCACAATCTTTCCACTAGTCTAATGCTTATTTTCTAACCTAAGCCTTTCCCCAGACCTAATCTATAAACGTTGCCTAGCTTTTTTCTTTAGTCTAACCTTTGCCCATGCCTAACCTTTCTCCTATCCTAACCATTGCCCATAGCCTAACCTTTCACCCTAACCTAGCCATTTCCTTTAGCTTAACCTTTTTCCTGGTCTTGAACTTTTCCCCAAAGCCTGACCTTTTCCCCAGTCTCATCTTTCCTCAAACCTAACCATTTTCCATTACCTAAACTTTTCCCAAGTCAAATCATTTCCCGTAGCATAACTCTTTCACTGATAACCTTTTTCCTTGACTTGACCTTTTTGCCTGGCCTAAGCTTTTTCCTCTCCTATCATTTTCCCCAGGCTTAACCTATTCCCCTGCCTAACGTTTGTCCACCAGCATAAGCTTTCACCTGACTTAAATTCCTCTCCTGGCCTAACCTTGTCCCATAGACTAACCTTCTCCCCTGGCCTCAGTTTTTTCCTGGCTCAATTTTTTCCCTTGCCATTTCTTTCCCCTGGCCTAAGATTTCCCATCATGGAATCTCTTCCTCTGGCCTAACCTTTTCCTCTGGCCTACCTTTTTCCCTAGCCTAACCGTTCCCCTAGACTAACATTTCCCTTAGCCTAACATTTTCTTTCTCTTTGCCTAACCTTTTCCCCTTGTACAACCTTTTCCCTGAGCCTAACATTTTCCCTGACCCTAACGTTTTTCCGTAGCCTCCATAGCATAGGCCATGGAAAAATGGTAGGCCAGGGGAAGAGGTTAGGCCAAGAGAAAAAATCAGCCCAGGGAGAAAGTTAGGCAGGGGGAAAAGGTAAGGCAAGGGGGAAAGGAAAGGCCAGGGGAAAACGTTAAGCTCAGGGAAAACGTTAAGCAAGAGGAAAGGTTAGCCTTGGGGAAGAGGTTAGCCCAGGGGAAAGGTTTAAGCCAGGGAAAATTTAGGAGAGGAGAAAGGTTTAGGCCAGGAGAAAAGTTTAATCCTAAGAAAAGGTCATGTTAGGGGAAAGGTTGGACTAGGTGAAAACCTCAGAGCAGGGAAAAAGTTAGGGCCAAGGAAAAAGGTAAGGCTATGTGAAGAAGTTCGACCAGGGGAAAAGGTTAGCCTAGGTGAAAGGTTAGGCTAAGGGAAAGCATTAGGCTAGAGGAAGAGGTGAGGTTACTGGAAAAATTTTAGGTAAGAGGAAAAGAAAGGTTAGGTGATGGGAAATGGTTATGTTAGGGGAAAGTGTTGGGCCCCCCAGCCTTTGTCTTCAAACATGGCCCTGAACCTTACTCTTTCCAGATTTGGCCCCCCAGCCTTTGCCTTCCAGACCTGGCCCCAAACCCTTCTCTATCTAGTTTTGGTCCCCCAGCATTTGCCTTATAGGTCTGGCCTTGAACCTTTCTCCTTCCTGGTTTGGCCCCCTAGCATTTGTCTTCTAGGCCTGACCCCCCAAACCTTGCCTTCCAGGCCTTCCTCTGACAACTGTGTTCCAAGATTGCTCCCTCCCCCAGCCTTTTCCTTCCAGACCTAATTCTCCCTGCCTTTGCCTGACAGGCCTTGCCCTGAACTCTTCGTGTTCCAGGATTGGCCCCTCTCCCTTTGCTTTCCAAGCATGACTCTGAACCCTTCTCGTTCCGATTATGGTCCCCCAGCCTATCCCTTCCAGAGCTAGCCCCGTACCCTTCTCCTTCTAGTTTTTTCCCCCAGCCTTTGCCTTCCAGTCTTGGTCGCAAACCCTTCTCATTATAGTTTTGGCCCCGTCCTTTGCCTTCCAGGCCTGGCCCTGAACCCTTCTCTTTCCAATTTCTCCTTACTCCCCGACCTCTCCCTTCCAGGTCTCGCCGCAGCCTGTTCACCATCCAGTTTTGCCCCCGCCCCCGCCAGCCTTAGACTTTACAGACCTGGCCCTGAACACTTCCCTTTCCAGTTTTAGCCCCCCAGCATTTGCCTTCCAAGAGTGGCCCTGAACCCTTCTCGCTTTAGTTACATTGCCCCCCCAAGCTATGCCTACTAGGCCTGTCCCCAGACCCCTATCATTCCAGTCTTGTCCCCCCAGCATGTGCCTTCCAGGCTTGGCTCCGATCCCTTCTCTATCGAGTTTTGGACTCCCCAGCATTTGCTTTCCAGACCTGACCCCGAACCCTTCTCTTTCCAGTTTTGGCGCCCCAGCCTTTGCTTTCCAGACCTGGTCCCCCAGCCATTGCCTGACAGGTCTGGCCTCGAATCCTTCTCATTCCACTTTTGGCCAACCAGCCTTTGTCTTCCAGACCTGGGCCCCCCAACCTTTCCTTCTAGGCCTGGCACTGAACCCTTCTTGTTCCAGTTTTGGACCCCCAGCCTTGCCCTTCCAGGCCTGGCTCCAAACTCTTCTATTTCCAGTTTTGGTCCCAGAGGCTGTACCTTCCAGTCCTGGCCCTGAACACTTCTTTTTCCAGCTTTTGCCCCTAGCCTTTGCTTTACAAGCTTGTCCTTAACCCGTCTGCTTCACGTTTGGTCCCCCAGCCTAAGCCTTCCAGGCTTGGTCCTTAACCTTTCTCATTTCAGTTTTGCCCCACCAGGTTTTGCCTACTAGACCTGTGCCCAGACCCCTCTCACTTCGGTTTTGTCACCCAGGCCTTTACCTTCCAGGCCTGCCTCCGATCCCTTCTCTATCCAGTTTTGGACCCCCAGCATTTGATTTCCAGGCCTACCCTGTAACGCTTAGCTTTCCTGTTTATGCTCCCCAACCTTTGCCTTCAAGGCCTGACCATGAAGTCCTCTCTTTCTAGTTTTGCCCCCCTCCCCAGCCTATGCTTTCCAGGCAGGGTACCAAACCTTTCTCGTTCCTTTTATGGCCGCCCACCCTTTGCCTTCCCGACCTGGCCTTGAACCCTTCCCTTTCCAGTTTTGCTATGCCCCCAGCCTTTGCTTTCCAGGCCTGGACCCCAAACCCTTCTCGTTTCAGTTTTGTTCCCCCAGGGCTTGCCTTACAGGCCTAACCCCCATCCCCCCATCGCTATGCCTTCCAGGCTAGGCCCGGAATCCTTCTCTTTCCAGTTTTGGTCCCCACCCTTTGCTTTCCAGGCCTGTCACTGAACACTTCTAATTCCAGTTTTGGCCCCTGAGGCTTTGCCTTCCAGGCTTGGCCCTGAACTCTTCTGTTTCCATTTTGGTCCCCCTTAGCCTTTTCTTTGAGAGAGTTAGGCTAAGGGAAATGGAAAGGCTAGGGAAAAAACGTTAGTGTCAGGGAAATGTTAGGCTCAGGGAAAGGATTGGACAAGGGGAAAAGGTTAGGCAAGGAGAAAATGTTAGGCTAAGGGAAAGTTAGTCTAGAGGAAAGGTTAGGATAGGGGAAAAGGTTAGGCCAGAGGAAAAGGTTAGGCCAGAGGAAAAGATTCCATGATGGGCAATCTTACGCCAGGGGAAAAAACTGGCAAGGGGAAAGTTTGAGCCAGGGAAAAGCTTAGGCCAGGGAAAAAGATTAGTCCAGGGGACACGGCTAGGCCAGGGGATGAGCTTAAGTCAGGGAAAAGGTCATGCTAGTGGAAAATCGTTGGCCAGGGGAATACGTTTGGCCTGGGGAAAATGTTAGTAGGCCAGGGGAATAGGTTGGGCATAGGAAAAAATGTTAGGAGAGGAAAAAGCTTAGGCCAGGCAAAAGGGTCAGGCCACGGGAAAAGGTTATCAGTGCAAGTGTTATGCTAGGGGAAATGATTAGGCTGGGGAAAAGGTTAGGCATTCGGAAAAGGTTAAGTTGGAGGAAAGATAAGACTAGGGGAAATGGTCAGGCTTTGGGAAAAAGGTTAAGATCAGGAAAAAGGTTAAGCTAAAGGAAATGGCTAGGCTAGGGTGAAAGGTTAGGCTATGGGCAATGGGTAGGTTAGGGGAAGGTTTAGGCATGGGCAAAGGTTAGACTAAGGAAAAAAGCTAGGCAAAGTTTAAAGATTAGGTCCGGAGAAAAGGTTAGGTTAGAAAAAAGCATTAGACTATTGGAAAGGTTAGAATCGGGGGAAAGTTAAGACTAAGTGACAAAGTTAGGCTAGGAGAACAGGCTAGGCTAGGGGAAAAGGTTAGGCTAGGGGAAAAGGTTAGGCCTGGGGAAAAGTTTAACCCGGGGTAAAAGTAATTGTCGGGGAAAAGGTTAGGCCAGGGGAAAAGGTTAGACTCTAGGAAAGGTTGTCGTTGGAGTAAAGTTTAGGTTAGGGGAATGAGCTGAGGCTAGGAGAAAAGGTTAGGTCAGGGGAAAGGTTTTAACATGGGGAAAGGTTAGCCAGAGCAAAACATTAGGCCAGGGGAAGATGTTAATCCAGGGCAAAAGCGTAGGCTACTGGAAAGGGTCAGGCTAGGGGAAAAGGTTAAGCTAAGGAAAAGGTTACTCTGGGGAAAAAGGCTAAGCTAGGGGAAAAGGTTAGGCTAAAGGATATGGTTAGGCCATTGGAAAAGGGTAAGCTAGGGGAAAAGTTCGGACCATGGGAAAAGGTTATCAGTGAAAAAGCTATGATGGGGGAAATGATTAGGCCAGGGGAAAAGGTTAGGCTGTGGGAAATAGTTGGGTTAGGGGAAAGGTTTGGCAAGAGGAAAACATTACAGCAAGGAAATGTTTAAACCAGGAAAAAGCTTAGGCCAGGGGAAAAGGTTAAGAGAACGAAAAGCATAAGCCAGGGGAAGAGGTTAGGCCATGGGAAACGTTTAAGCCTGGGAAAAGGTTATGCTGGGGGAAAGGTTCATGGTAGGGGTCAATGTTAGGGTCGAGGAAACGGTTTGGCCAATGGAAAGCTTTAGGCCAGGTGAAACTATTAAGCCAGGGAAAGGCTTAGGCTACTGGAAAGGGTCAGCCTAGGGGAAAAGGTCAGGCTTTTGGGAAAAGGCTTGGCTAAGGAAAAGGTTACTTCAGGGGAAAAGGTTAAACCAGTAAAAGGATTAGAAAATGGGGAAAGGTTAGGCTATGGGAAAAGGTTAGAACAGTGAAAAGATTAGGCAAGGGGAAAATAGGCTAGGGAAAAGATTAGGGTGGGTAAAAGGTTTGGGAAGGGAAAACATTAGGCCAGGGGAGAAGGTTGTGGTAGGGGAAAAGGTTTGCCTAGGGGAAAATGTTAGGCTAGGGGAAAAGCTAGGCCAGGGGAAAACGTTAGGCCAGGGAACAGTTAGGCCAGGGGAAAAAGTTAAGCAGGGGGAAGACGTTATGCTAGGGGAAAATGCTAAGCCTGGGAAAAAGGTGAAGCTAGGGGAAAAGGTTACACCAGGGGAAGGAGTTAGGCTTTTCAAGGTTAGGTTAGTGGAAAAGGATAAACCTGGGACAAAGATAAGGCTAAGGGAAAGCGTTAGGATAGGGGAAAGATTAGACTAGGAGAAAAGTTAGGCTAGGGGAAAAGGGTAGGCTAGGGGAAAGGGTGGAATAGGGAAAAGATTAGACTATGGGGAAACGTTAGGCCAGGAGAAAGGTTTAGGCCAGGGGACAAGGTTAGGCCAGGGGAAGACATTAGGATATGGGAAAGATGAGGCTAAGGGAAACCATTAGCCTAGGAAAAAATTTCGGCTAGGAGAAAAGTTTAGGCTAGGTGAAAAGGTTAGGCTAGGGGAAAAGGTTAGGCCATAGAGAAAGTTAGGCCAGGGGAATAGCTAAGGCTAGGCAAAAAGGTCAGGCTTGTGGAAAACGGTATGCTCAGGGAAAAGGTTAGGCAAGGAGAAAGGTTTGTCTAGGGGAGAAGATTAGACCAGGGGAGAAGGTTAAGTGAGGGGAAATGGTTAGGCTAGGGAAAAGATTAGGCTAGGCAAAAGGTTTGGCAAGGGGAAAACATAAGGCAAGGTGAAACAGTTACGGTAGGGGAAAAATATGGCAAGGGGAAAAGGTTAGGCCAAGGGGAAAGGTTTAGACCACAGGAAGAATTTAGGAAAGGGGACAAGGTTAGGCCAGGAGAAAAGCTTAGTACAAGGAAAACCTTAGACCAGGGTAAATGGTTCAGGCCAGGGAGACGGTTGCGATTGGTTTAAATGTTAGGTTAGAGGAAACGTTCAGGTTACGGGAAAGAGTTAGGCGGGAGGAAAAGGATAGGTCAGGGAAAAAGGCTAAGCCTGGCAAAATAGTAAGGCTAGGGGAAAAGGTTACTCTAGAGGAAACCGTAGACTAAGGGAAATGTTAGGCTAGGAGAAAACATTAGGTTAGGGGAAAAGAGTATGTTAGGGGCAAAGATAAAGGTAGGGGAACAGGTTAGACAAGGGGAAAGGTTTTGGCAAGGGAAAATGGTTAAGCTAGGGGAAAGTTTTAGGCCAGGGGACAAGGTTAGGCTAGGGGAAACGGTTAAGCTAGGGGAAAGTTTAAGTCTGGTGTAAGATTCGGCAAGGGGAAAACAATAGGCCAGGGTAAAGGGTTGTGGTAGGGGAAAAGGTATACCTAGGCTAAAATGTTAGGTTAAGGGAAAAGGTTAGGCTAGGGGAAAGCTTAGGCCAGGGGCAAAGTGTAGGTCGGGGAAAAGGGTAGGCTGGAGAAAAAGGTTAGGTAAGGTGAAAAGGTTAGGCCTGAGGAAAAGGTTAAGCCAGGGGAAAAGGTTAGTTTAGGGGAAAGAGTAGCCTAAGGGATACCTTAGACTAAGGGAAAACATTAGGGAAGTTTTAGTCAAGGGGAAAAGATTAGGTTAGGGGAAAAGGTAAGTCTAGGGGCAAGATGAGACTCGGGGCAAGATTATATTTGGGGAAACCTTAGGCTGGGGGCAAACATTAGGATTGGGGAAAAGCATAGGCCATGGAAAAATGGTAGGCCGGGGCAGAGGGTAGGCCAAGAGAAAAAAATTAGCCCAGTGAGAAAGTTAGGCTGGGGGAATAGGTAAGGCTAGGGGAAAAGGAAAGGCCAGGGGAAAACGTTAAGCTCAGGGAAAAGGTTAGGCAAGAGGAAAGGTTAGGCTTTGGGAAAAAGTTAGCCCAGGGGAAAGGTTTAAGCCAGGGCAAAGCTTAGGACAGAAAAAATGTTTAGGCCTGAGAAAAAGGTTAATCCAGGGGAAATTTTTAATCCTAAGAAAATGTTATGTTAGGGGAAAGGTTTCTCTAGGTGAAAACCTCAGACCAGGGAAAAGGTTAGGGCCATGGAAAAAGGTAAGGCTATGTGAAAAAGATGGCCAGGGGAAAAGGTTAGGCTAGGGGAAATGTTAGGCTAGGCGAAAGGTTAGGCTAAGGGAAAGCATTAGGCTAGGGGAAAAGGTGAGGTTATTGGAAAGGTTTTAGGTAAGAGGATAAGGTTTGTTGATGGGAAATGGTTATGTTAGGGGAAGGTGTTGAGCCCCCCAACCTTTGTCTTCAAACATGGCCCTGAACCTTACTCTTTTCCAGATTTGGCCCCCCAGCTTTTGCCTTCCAGACCTGGCCCCAAACCCTTATCTATCTAGTTTTGGTCCCCCAGCATTTGCCTTGTAGACATGGCCTTGAACCTCTCTCATTCCAGTTTTGGCCCCCTAGCCTTTGTATTCTAGCCTGACCCTCCAAACCTTGCCTTCCAGGCCTTTCTCTGAACACTGTGTTACAGGATTGCTCCCTCCCCAAGCCTATGCTTTCCAGACCTAGCCCCGTAGTTTTGGCCCGCAGCCCTTGCCTTCCAGTTTGGTCCCGAAACCTTCTCATTCTAATTTTGCTCCCCAGCCTTTGCCTTCCAGGCCTGGCCCTGAACCCTTCTCTTTCCAGTTTCTTCTCACCCCCGACCTTTCCCTTCCAGGTCTGTCCCCAACCTGTTCCCCTTCCAGTTTTGCCCCCGCCCCGCGCCCCCACAGCCCGCCAGGCTTAGCCTTTCCAGACCTGGACCCGAACACTTCTCTTTCGACTTTTAGCCCCCCAGCCTTTGCCTTCCAACAGTGGCCCCGAACCCTTCTCGTTTCAGTTTCCTCCCCTCACCCCAGATTTGCCTACTAGGCCTGTCCCCAGACCCCTATCATTCCAGTTTTGTCCCCCCAGCCTGTGCTTTCCAGGCTTGGCTCCGATCACTTTTCTATCCAGTTTTGGACCGCCCCCATCATTTGCTTTCCAGACCTGACCCCGACCCCTTCAATTTCCAGTTTTACCCTGGCCAAGATCAACCCTGGCCGAACCTTTTCCCATATCTTAACCATTTCCCCTAGCCATACCTTTTCCCCTAACATAACATTTTCCTTGGCCTAATGTTTTCCCATTGCCAAACCTTCCGCCTAACCTAATCTTGGCCATGGCATAACCATTCCCCTTACCTAACTTTCCCTATGGAGTAAGCTTTTGCCCTAGCTTGACCTTTTATCCGGGCCTAACCTTTTGCCTTAGCCTTACATTTTCCCCTGGCCTGAGATTTTCCCCTGACCTAACCTTTAACCCTGGTCTAAGATTTTCCCTGGGCCTGACCTTTTCACCTCACCTAACCTTTTCTTCCTACCTAACCTTTTCCTTGAGCCTCACGTTTTCCCCAAGCATTACTTTTTCCCCTTGCCTAACTTTTTCCCCGACCTAAGCTTTTTCCTGGATTAAAATTTTTTCCCCCGGTCTAACCATTTCCCCTAGCCTAACCTTTCCCCCTTGCCTAATTTTTTCCCTGAGCTTAACTTTTCCCCTAGTCTTACTTTCTCCCTGGCCTAACCTTTTCCCTTAGCCTAACCTCTTCCTGTGGCCTAACCTTTTCCCCTAGCCGAACCTTTTCTCCTAGCCTAAATTTTTTCCCTAGGCTAATGGTTTCCCTTAGCCTTATCTTTCCCATAGCCTAACGTCTTACCCTTGCCTAACCTTGTCCCCTGGCCTAAACCTTTCCGCTGGCCTAACGTTTGCCCATAGTCTAATCTTTTCCCAAGTCCACCCTTTCCCCTAGCCTTCTCTTTTCCCCTAGCCTAACTTTTCTGCTAGTCTAATCTTTACCCTAGCCTAAACCTTTCCCCTAGGCTTACCTTTCTCCCAGGTTTAGCCTGTTCCACTAACCTGACCTTGAAAAGCCTAACACTTTCCCCTTGCGTAACCTTTTCCCCTAGCCTCACCTTTTCCCCAGGCTTAGCATTTTCCCCTAGCATAACGTCTTCCCCCTGCCTAACTTTTTACCCTGGCCTAACTGTTCCTTGGCCCAGCGTCTTCGCCTGGCCTAGCTTTTCCCGTAGCCAAACCTTTTCCCCTACCACAACCTTCTCCCCTGGCCTAATGTTTTCCCCTTGCCAAACCTTTTGCCCAACCTAATCTTTCCCCTAACCTATTTTCTGCTTGCCTAATCTTTTCCCCTTTTCTAAGCTTTTCCCCTAACCTAACCTTTTCCCCATGCCTGACCTTTGAACTCAGCCTAACCATTTACCATAGCCTAAGCTTTTTCCTCTCCTAACATTTTCCCCAGGCCCAACCTATTACCATCGCCTACGTTTTTCCAAAAGCATAACCTTTTCACTGACATAAACTCATCCCCTGGCCTAACCTTATCCCCTGGATTAACCCTTTCCCCTCACCTAAGCTTGTCCGTCGCTCAAACTTTTCCCTTGCCATTTCGTTCCCCTGGCGGCCTAAGATTACCCATCATGTAATCTTTTCCTCTGGCCTAACGTTTTCCTCTGGCCTAACCTTTTCCCCTAGTCTAACCTTTCCCCTAGACTAACTTTTCTCTTAGCCTAACATTTTGTCCTTGCCTAACCTTTTCCCTTTGTCAATCCTTTTCCCTGAGCCTAACAATTTCCCTGACCCTAAAGTTTTTCCCTAGCCTTTCCATTTCCCTTGGCCTAACCCTCTCAAAGGAAAGGCTAAAGGGGACCAAAATGGAAACAGAAAGGTTCAGGGCCAAGCCCGGATGGCCAAGGCTCAGGGGCCAAAACTGGAATTAGAAGTGTTCAGGGCCAGGCCTGGAAAGCAAAGGGTGGGGACGAAAACTGGAAGGAGAAGGGTTCTGGGCCTAGCCTGGAAGGCAAAGCGATGGGGGGTGGGTGGGGGCTAGGCCTGTAAGACAAGGCCTGGGGGGACAAAACCGAAACGAGAAGGGTTTGGGGTCCAGGCCTGGAAGGCAAAAGCTGTGGGGGTGGCAAAACTGGAAAGAGAAACGTTCAGGGCCAGGCTGGGAAGGAAATCCGATTGTGGGGATGGGGCGTTAAAAGTGAAACGAGAAGCATTCAGGTCCAGACGAGGAAGGCAAAGTGCGGGGGGCCATAACAGGAACAATACGGATTTAGAACCCTGCCTGGAAAGCATAGGCTGGGGCGGTGGGCAAAACTAGAAAGAGAGGAGTTGATGGTCAAGCCATGAAGGCAAAGGCTGCAGAGCCAAAACAGGAAAGCTATGCGTTCCGGGGTAGACTTGGAAAGCAAATGCTGGGGGTCCAAAACTGGATAGAGAAGGGATCGGAGCCAGGCCTGGAAGGCAAAGGCCGGGGTGACAAAACCGGAGTGCGAGGGGTCTGGGTACAGGTCTAGTAGGCAAAACCTGGTGGGGCAAAACTGAAACGGGAAAGGTTCAGGACCAAGCCTGGAAGGCATAGGCTGGAGGACCAAACCTGAATGAGACGGGTTGAGGACAAGCTTGTAAAGCAAAGGCTAGCGGCAAAAACTGGAAAGAGAAGAGTTCAGGGCCAGGCCTGGAAGGTAAAACCTCTGGGACCAAAACTGGAAATACTAGAGTTTAGAGCCAGGCCTGGAAGGGCAAGGGTGGGGGCCAAAACTGGAACAAGAACGGTTTAGTGCCAGGCCTAGAAGGCAAGGTTGGGGGGCCCAGGTCTGGAAGACAAAGGATGGTTGGCCAAAAGTGGAATGAGAAGAATTCGAGGCCAGCCCTGTCAGGTAAAAGCTGGGGGACAAGGTCTGGAAAGCAAAGGCTGGGGTGCCAAAACTGGAAAGAGAAGGGTTGGGGTCAGATCTGGAAAGCAAATGCTGGGGGGTCCAAAACTGCATAGAAAAGTAATCGTAGCCAAGCCTGGAAGGCAGAGGCTGTGTGGACAAAACTGGAATGATAGGGGTCTGAGGACAGGCCGAGTAGGTAAAGCTTGAGCGGGGGGAAAAACTGAAACGAGAAGGGTTCGGGTCACTCTTGGAAGGCAAAGGCTGGGGGGCTAAAACTGGAAAGAGAAGTGTTGGGGGTCAAGTCTGGAAAGGCTAAGGCTGGTGGTCAGGGGGGGCCGAAACTGGAAGGGAAACATGTTGGGGCCAGACCTGGAAGGGAAAGGTCGGGGCGTGAGGAGAAAGTGGAAAGAGAAGGGTTCAGGGCCAGGCCTGGAAGGCAAAGGCAAGAGGCCAAAACTAGAATGAGAATGTTTCAGGACCAAAAAATGGAAGCCGAACCCTGGGGTCCAAAACTAGAAGGAGAAGTGTACGGGGCTCTGTCTGGAAGGCATAGGCTGGGGGACCATAATGGGAACGAGAAGGGTTCAGAGTCATGCCTGAAAGGCAAAGGGAGAGGGGCCAATCCTGGATCATGAAGGGCTCAGGGCAAGGCCTGTCAGGCAAAGGTAGGGAGAATCAGGTCTGGAAGGAAAAGGCTGGAGGAGGGAGCAATCCTGGAACACAGTGTTCAGAGCAGGGCCTGGAACACAACGTTTAGGGGGTCAGGCTTAGAAGACAAAGGCTAGGGGGCCTAAACTAAAACGAGAAAGGTTCAAGGCCAGGCCTATAAGGCAAATGCTGAAGGACCAAAACTAGATAGAGTAAGGTTTGGGGCCAGGTCTGGAAGGCAAAGGCTGAGGGGCCAAATCTGGAAAGAGTAAGGTTCAGGGCAATGTGTGAAGACAAAGGATGGGGGGCCCAACACTTTCCCCTAACATAACAATTTCCCATCACCTAACCTCTTCCTCTTACCTAAAATTTTTCCAGTAACCTCACCTTTGCCCTTAGTCTACTGCTTTCCCTTAGCCTAACCTTTCCCCGAGCCTAGCCTTTTCCCCTGGCCTAACATTTTCACATAGACTTACCTTTTTCCTGGCCCTAACCTTTCCCTGGTCTGAGGTTTTCACCTAGCCAAACCTTTCGCCTCACATAACCTTTTCTTAGGATAAAACATTTCCCCTGGCTTAAACTTTTTCCCTGGCCTAAACATTTCTCTTGTCCTAAGCTTTTCGCTGGCTGAAACCTTACCCCTGGGCTAACGTTTTCCCCAGGGCTAACCTTTCCTCTAGCCTAACCTTTTCCCTGAGCTAAACATTTTCCCCTGGCTTTTCCTTTTCCCCTAGCCTTACCTTTTCCCCCAGCCTAACTTTCTCCCTGGGCTAATTTTGTTTCTTGGCCTAACCTCTTGGCCTAGCCTACTATTTTTTCATGGCCTAGGCTTTTCGCCTATACTGTTTCCCCCCAGCCTAACGTTTTCCAAATCTAATCTTGGCCCGAGTCGAATCTTGCCCCTAGACTAACCTTTTCCCCTAGCCTAAACCTTTCCCTTAGCCTAATGTTTTCCCTTAGTCTAAGGTATCCCTTAGTCTAATCTTTCCCGTAGGCTAACCTTTTCCCGTGGCCTAACCTTTTCCTCTGGACTAACCTTTTCACCTGGCCTAACCTTTTTCCCCAGCCTACCCTTTTCCCCGACCTAGCCTTTGCCCCTGGCCTCAGCTTTCCCCTAGCCTAACCTTTTCCCTTAACCTAACATTTTCCCCTAGCCATACCTTTTCCCCTACCATAAAACTTTCCCCTGGCCTAATGTTTTCCCCTTGCCGAAGCTTACACCAAGCTTAAACTTTCCCCGAGCTTAACCTTTACCCCTAACCTAACCTTGTCCCCTGGCCTAACCCTTTCCCCAAGCTTAACCATTTTCCCTTGTCAAACGTTTTCCCGTGGTCTAACTTTTTCCCCTACCTTAACCTTTTCCCTACTCTTTTCCCCTAGCCTAATGTTTTCTCCTAGCCTGACATTTCCCTTAGTCTAGTCTTTCCCCTAGTGAAACCTTTTCCCCTAGCCTTACTATTTTACTACCCTTAGACTTTTCCCCCAACCTATCCTTTTCGTCCCACGTAACTCTTTCCCCTAGCCTAAATGTTTCCTCTAACCTAACATTTACACCAAGCCCTACCTTCTCTCTTGTTTAACCCTTGCCGCTAGCCTAACCTTTTCTCTGCCCCTAAACGTCTCCCCCGGCCTAACATTTTACCCTGGCCATGCTTTTCCCTGGCCAAACCTTTTGCCGTAGCTTAACCTTTTCCCCTAGCCATACCTTTTCCCCTAACATAACCTTTCCTTGGCTTAATGTTTTCCCATTGCCAAGTCTTCCACCTAACCTAATCTTTGCCCTAGCATAACCATTTCCCCTTGCCTAACCTTTTCCTCTGGCCTAAGCTTTTCCCCTAGCTTAACCTTTTCCCCCACCTAACCTTTTACCCTGATCTAAGATTTTACCCTGGCCTGACCTTTTCACCTCACCTAACCTTTTTTTCCTACCTAACCCTTTCCTTGAACCTCACGTTTTCCCCAAGCTTTACCTTTTCCCCTTGCCTGACCTTTTCCCCTGGGCTAGCTTTTTCCCAGACCTAAGCTTTTTCCTGGCTTAATCTTTTCCCCTGGTCTAACCATTGCCCCTAGCCTAAACTTTCCCCCTTACCTAATCTTTTCACTGAGCTTAACTTTTCCCCCAGTCTAACTTTCTCCCTGGCCTAACCTTTTCCCTTAGCCTGACCTCTTTCTGTGGCCAAACCTTTTCCCCTGGCCTACTTTCTCTCTTGGCATAAGATTTTCCCCAATCCTAATGTTTTCCCCCAGCCTAACGTTTTCCTTAGTCTATTCTTTCCCGTAGCCTAAACCTTTTCCCCTAGCCTTACCATTTCTCCAGGCTTAGCATTTTCTCCTAGCCTAACCTTTTTTCCCTGCCTAACTCTTACCCCGAGCCTAAAGATTTTCCCTAACCTAACATTTAAACCAAGCCCAACCGTCTCCCTGGCCTGAACCATTTCCGCTGGCCTAAGTTGTACCCTGAACTAAGCTTTTCTCCTGGCCTAACCTTGTCCCCTTGCCTAACCTCTTCCTGTAGCTTAAACCTTTCCCCTGGCCTAAACATTTCCCCTGGCCATACTTTTTTCCCCTACCGTAACCGTTTCACCTGGCCTTATGTTTTACCCTTGCCAAACCTTTTGCCTAGCCTAATCCTTCGCCTAGCCTAACCATTTCCCCTTGCTTAACCCTGTGCCCTGGTCTAATCTTTTCCCCTAGACAAAACATTTCTCCTTGCCTAACCTTTACCCTGAGCATAACGTTTTCCCCAAGCCTGACCTTTTTGCCTAGCCTTATCTATTCCCCTGGCCTAACTTTCTCCCTGGCCTAACCTTTTCCCCTAGCCTAACCTTTTCACCTAGCCTAAACCTTTCTCCTTGCATAAATTTTTTCCCTAGGCTAATGGTTTCTCTTAGCCCAATCTTTCCCATAGCCTAACGTCTTCCCCTGGCCTAACCTTATCCCCTGGCCTTAACTGTTCCCCTGTCCTAACGTTTCCCATAGTCTAATCTTTTTCCTAGTCTACCCTTTCCCCTAGCCTTCCCTTTTCCCCTAGCCTACCTTTTCTCCTAGTGTAATCTTTCCCCTAGCCTAACCCTTTCCCCTAGCCTTATCTTTCTCCCAGGTTTATCCTGCTCCACTAACCTAACCTTGAAAAGTCTAACTCTTTCCCCTTGTGTAACTTTTCCTCCACCCTCACATTTTTCCCAGGCTTAGAATTTTGCCCTAGCATAACGTCTTCCACATAACGTCTTCCCCCTGCCTAACTTTTTCCCCTGGCCTAACTGTTCCCTGGCCTAACGTTTTCCCCTGTCCTAGCTTTTCCCATAGCGTAACCTTTTCAACTAGCCAAACCTTTTCCGCTACCACAACCTACTCCCCTGGCCTAATGTTTTCCCCTTGCCAAACCTTTTGCCCAACCTAATCTTTCCCCTAGCCTATTTTCCCCTTGCCTAATCTTTTCCCCTGGTCTAACCTTTTCCCCTAGCCTAACTTTTTCCCCATGCCTGACCTTTTAAATCAGCGTGATCATTTACCATAGCCTAGGCTTTTTCCCAGGGCAAAACCTTGTCGTAACCTTTCCCCCTTCCCCCAAACCTCAGCTAATACCCCTAAACTAACCTTTACTCCTACCCTAACCTTTCCTAGAGACTACCCTTTTCTCCTGGTCAAACCTTTTCCCATACAATAACCTGTACCCTGGCTTAAGCCTTTCCCCTTGTCTAACCTTTTCGCATAGCCTAGCCTTTTTCGTCTAGCCTTTTTCCACTATCCTTAATTTTTCTCCTATTGCCATCTTTTCCCCCAGCTCAACATTTCTGCAAACCTAACACTTTCTCCTAACCTAACCTTTTCCCCTAACTTAATCTTTAAACATTTCCTAGGCTTTTCATGTAGCCTACCTTTTCCCCATACCTAACCATTCCCGTTGCCTAAACATTTCTCCCAGCCTAACCTTTCCTTTAACCTATTTCCCATAGTTTCACCTTTTCCCTTAGCCTAACCATTTCCCCTACCTTAATTCTTTTCCCAGTCTTAAACTTTTCCCCAAAGCCTGACCCTTCCCAGCAGCCTAATCTTTTCCCCTGGCCTAACTTTTTCTCCTGGCCTAACGTTCTCCCCTGGCCTAATCATTTCCCCTATCATAACCTTTTCACTGATAAACCTTGCCCATGGTCTAACCTCTCCCGCTGGCTTAACTTTTTCCCACGGCCTAAGCTTGTCCCTTAGCCTAATCCTTTTCCTGGTTTAACCTTTTCCCTAAAGTTACCTTTTCCTTAGCCAAACCTTTTCCCAAAAGCCTGACCTTTTCCCCTAGCCTGACCCTTTCCAGTAGCGTAAGATTTTCCCCTGGCTTAACAGTTTCCCCTGGCCTAAAGCTTTCCACTGGCCTAACCGTTTCCCTCAGCCTAACATTGGCCGCTACCATAAACCTTTTCCCTAGCAGAACCTTTTCCCAGGCTTAAACATTTCCCCGACCTAAGTTTTTTCCTAGTTTAAACATTTCCCTGCTGTAATGTTTTCCCCTTGCCTGACCTTTCCCCTACCCCAACTATTTCCCACAGCCTAACCTTTTCCCCTAGCCTAATCATTTCCACCATCATAACTTTTCATTCATTCATTCATTCAATAGTATTTATTGAGTGCTTACTATGTGCAGAGCACTGTACTAAGCACTTGGGCTTAGTCGGCAACAGATAGAGACAGTCCCTACCGTTTGACGGGCTTACAGTCTAATCGGGGGAGACGGACAGGCAAGAACAATGGCAATAAATAGAGTCAAGGGGAAGAACATCTCGTAAAAACAATGGCCACTAAATAGAATCAAGGCGATGTACAATTCATTAACAAAATGAATAGGGTAATGGAAATATATATAGTTAAGCGGATGAGTACAGTGCTGTGGGGATGGGAAGGGAGAGGTGGAGGAGCAGAGGGAAAAGGGGAAAAAGAGGGTTTAGCTGCGGAGAGGTAAAGGGGGGTGGGTTTTCCATTGATAACCTTTTCCCATGGTCTGATCTTTTCCCCTGGCTTACCCTTTTCCCATGGCCTAAGCATAGCCCTTAGCCTAACCTTTTCCCTAGCTTAATCTTTTTCCCCAGAGTAACCTTTTCCTTACCTTAATCTTTTCCCCTAGCCTGACCCATGCCAGTAGCCTAGGCTTTTGCCCTGGATTAACGTTTTCCCCTGGTCTAACGTTTTCCTCTGGCTAACCTTTCCCCACGTCAAAACTTTTCCCCTGGCCTAACCATTTCTCCTAGCCTCAGCTAATTCCCCTAACCTAACCTTTACTCCAAGCATAACCTTTCCTAGAGTCAAACCTTTTCCCCTAGCCTAACCTTTTGCCCTGTCCAAACCTTTAACCCAGGCTTAAACCTTTCCCCATGCCTAACTTTTTTCCTCTCCTAACATCTTACCCAGGCCCAACCTATTCCCCTGGCCTACGTTTTTCCACTAGCATAAGCTTTTACCTGACCTAAACCCCTTCCCTGGCCTAACCTTGTCCCCTGGACTAACTTTTTCCTCTGGCCTCAGCTTTTCCCTGGCTCAAACTTTTCCCTTGCCATTTTTTTCCCCTGGCCTACGATTTGCCATCATGTAATCTCTTCCTCTGGCCTAACCCTTTTCCCTAGCCTAACCTGTCCCCTAGACTAAATTTTCCCTTAGCCTAACATTTTCTCCTTGTCTAACCTTTTCCCCTTGTCCAACCTTTTCCCTGAGCCTAACATTTTCCCTGACCCTAACGTTTTTCCCTAGCCTTTCCATTTCCCTTGGCCTGTCTCTCTCAAAGGAAAGGCTAAGGGGGACCAAAATGGAAACAGAAGGGTTCAGGGCCAAGCCTGGAAAGCAAAGACTCAGGGGCCAAAACTGGAATTAGAAGTGTTCAGGGCCGGGCCTGGAAAGCAAAGGGTGGAGACCAAAACTGGAAAGAGAAGGGCTCTGAGCCTAGACTGGAAAGCATAGCGATGTGGGGGCGGGGGCGGGGTTATGCCTGTAAGGCAAGCCCTGGGGGGACAAAACTGAAACGAGAAGGGTTTGGGGTCCAGGCCTGGAAGGCAAAGGCTTGGGGGGGTGGCAAAACTGGAAAGAGAAGGTTTCAGGGCCAGGCCTGGAAGGTGATCCTGGGGGGCGGGGGGTGGGGCGTTAAAAGTGAAACGAAAAGGGTTTGGGTCCAGGCCTGGAAGGCAAAGGCTTTGGGGGGGCATAACTGGAACCAGAAGGGTTTGGAACACTGCCTGGAAAGCATAGGCTGGAGAGGGGGGTAAAACTAGAAAGAGAGGAGTTCATGGTCAAGCCTTGAAGTCATAGGCTGGGGAGCCAAAATAGGAAAGCTAAGCATTCCGGGGGAGGACTGGAAAGCAAATGCTGGGGATCCTAAACTGGATAGAGAAGGGATCAGGGGCAGGCCTGGAAGGCTAAGGCCGGGGTGACAAAACCGGAGTGAGGGGGCTCTGGGTACAGGTCTAGTAGGCAAAACCTGGTGGGGCAAAACTGAAATGAGAAAGGTTGAGGACCAAGCCTGGAAGGCATAGGCTGGGGGCCCAAACCTGAATGAGACGGGTTTAGGATAGGCTTGTAAAGCAAAGGCTAGGGGCAACAACTGGAAAGAGAAGTGTTCAGGCCCAGGACTGGAAGGTAAAATCTCTGGAACCAAAACTGGAAATAGAAGAGTTTGGAGCCAGGCCTGGAATGCTAACGCTGGGTGGCCAAAACTGGAACAAGACCGGTTCAGTGCCAGACCTTGAAAGAAAGGTTAGGGGGCCCAGGTCTGGAAGACAAAGGCTGGTTGGCAAAAAGTGGAATGACAAGGATTTGAGACCAGACCTATCAGGTAAAGGTTGGGGGACCAGGTCTGGAAAGCAAAGGATGGGGCGCCAAAACTGCATAGAGAAGGGATCGTAGCCAAGCCTGGAAGGCACAGGCTGCGTGGACAAAACTGGAATGATAAGGGTCTGAGGACAGGCCTAGTAGGCAAAGCTTGGGGGGGCGGTCAAAACTGAAACGAGAAGGGTTCAGGGCCACTCTTGGAAGGCAAAGGTTGGGGGGCTAAAACTGGAAAGAGAAGTGTTGGGGGTCAGCTCTTGGAAGGCTAAGGCTTGCGGTGAGGGCGGGGGGCGGGGGAGGGTGGGCCGAAACTGGAAGGGAAACATGTTGGGGCCAGACCTGGAAGGGAAATGTTGGGGGGTGAGGAGAACCTGGAAAGAGAAGGGTTCAGGGCCACGCCTGGAAGGCAAAGCCTGGAGGCCAAAACTAGAATGAGACGGTTTTGGGATCAAGACTGGAAGGTGAAGGCTGGGAGCCAAAACTCGAATTAGAAGGGTACGGGGCTACGTCTGGAAGGAATAGGCTGGGGGACCATAATGGGAACGAAAGGGTTCAGAGTCATTCCTGGAAGGCAAAGGGAGAGGGGCCAATCCTGGAACACGAAGTGTTCAGGGCAAGGCCTGTCGGGCAAAGGCAGGGAGAATCATATCTGGAAGGAAAAGGCTCAGGGAGGGAGCAATCCTGGAACGCAGTGTTCAGAGCAAGGCCTGGAAGGCAAGGTTTGGGGTGTCAGGCCTAGAGGACAAAGGCTAGGGGGCCTAAACTAAAAGGAGAAAGGTTCAAGGCCAGGCCTATAAGGAAAATGCTGGGGGACCAAAACTAGATAGAGTAGGGTTTGGGGCCAGGTCGGGAATGCAAAGGCTGGAGGGGGCAAATCTGGAAAGAGCAAGGTTCAGGGCCATGTTTGAAGACAAAGCCTGGGGGGGGCCCAGCACTTTCCCCTAACATAACCATTTCCAATCACCTAACCTCTTCCTCTTACCTAAAATTTTTCAAGTAACCTCACCTTTGCCCTTAGCCTACTGCTTTCCCTTAGCCTAACCTTTCCCCTAGCCTAACCATTTCCCCTGGCTTAACATTTTCACATAGCCTTACATAGCAGCCCTAACTTTTTCCCTGGTCTGAGGTTTTCACCTAATCAAACCTTTCCCCTCACATAACCTTTTCTTAGGATTAAACCTTTCCCCTGGCTTAAACCTTTTACCCGGCCGAAACTTTTCTACTGTCCTAAGCTTTTCCCTGGCTGAAACCTTTCCCCTGGGCTAACCTTTTCCCCAAGCCTAACCTATCCTCTGCCTAACCTTTTCCCTGAGCTTAACGTTTTCCCCTGACCTTTCCTTTTCCCCTAGCCTTACCATTTCCCCCAGCCTTTCTCCCTGGGCTAATTTTTTCTCTTGGCCTAACCTCTTGCCCTGGCCTACTATTTTTCCATGTCCTATGCTTTTCACCTCTCCTGATGTTTCCCCCCAGGGTAACGTTTTCCCAAATCTAATCTTGCCCTTTTCACCTGGCCTAACCTTTTTCCCCAGCCTACCCTTTTCCCCGACCTACCCTTTGCCCCTGGCCTAAGCTTTCCCCTAGCATAGCCTTTTCCCTTAACCTAACATTTTCCCCTAGCCATACCTTTTCCCCTACCATAAACCTTTCCCCTGGCCTAATGTTTTCTCCTTGCCGAAGCTTACACCAAGCTTAAACTTTCCCCTAGCCTAACCTTGTCCCCTGGCCTAACCCTTTCCCCTAGCTTAACCATTTTACCTTGCCAAAACCTTTCCCCTGGTCTGACTTTTTCCCCTACCTTAACCTTTTCCCCAGATCTACTCTTTTCCCCTAGCCTAATGTTTTCTCCTAGCCTAACTTTTCCCTTAGTCTACTCTTTCCCCTACAGTAACCTTTTCCCCTAGCCTTACTATTTTACCAGGCTTAGCCTTTTCCACTAACCTTTCCCCTAGCTTAACCATTTCCACTTGCCTAACGTTTTCCCCTGGTCTAAATTTTACCCCTACCTTAACATTTTCCCCTGACCTACTCTTTCCCCCTAGCCTAATGTTTTCTCCTAGCCTAATATTTCCCTGAGTCTACTCTTTCCTCTTCAGTAACCTTTTCCCCTAGCCTTACTATTTTACCAGGCTTAGCCTTTTTCCCTAACCTATCTTTTTCCTCCCGCCTAACTCTTTCCCATAGCCTAAACGTTTCCTCTAACCTAACATTTACACCAAGCCCAACCTTCTCCCTTGTTTAAACTTTTCCGCTAGCCTAACCTTTTCTCTGGACCTAAACCTCTCCCCCGGCCTAACGTTTTACCCTGGCCAAGCTTTTCCCTCCCAAACCTTTTCCCATAGCTTAACCTTTTCCCCCAGCCATACCTTTTCCCCTAACATAACCTTTTCCTCAGCCTAATGTTTGCCCATTGCCAAACCTTCCGGCTAACCTAACCTGACCTAACCTTTTACCCTCGTCTAAGATTTTCCCCTGGCCTCACCTTTTCACCTCACCTAAACTTTTCTTCCTACCTAACCATTTCCTTGAGCCTCACACTTTCCCCAAGCCTTACCATTTCCCCTTGCCTGACCTTTTCTCCTGGCCTAACATTTTCCCGACCTAAGCTTTTTCCTAGCTTAATCCTTTCCCCTGGTCTAACCATTTCCCCTAGCCTAACCTTTCCCCCTTGCCTAATCATTTCCCTGAGCTTAACCTTTCCCCTAATCTAACTTTCTCCCTGGCCTAACCTTTTCCCTTAGCCTAACCTGTTCGTGCGACCAAACCTTTTCCCCTGGCCTACCTCCTCTCTTGGCCAAAGCTTTTCCCCAATCCTAATGTTTTCCCCTAGCCTAACGTTTTCCCTTGTCTATGCTTTCCCGTAGGCTAACCTTTTCCCCTAGCCTTACCATTTTCTCAGGCTTATCCTTTCGTCTTAGCCTAACTTTTTTCCCCTGCATAACTCTTACCCCGAGCCTAAAGGTTTTCCCTAACCTAACATTTAAACCAAGCCCAACCGTCTCCCTGGCTTAAACCATTTCCCCTGGCCTAGGTTGTTCCCTGAACTAAGCTTTTCTCCTGACCTACCCTTGTCCCCTTTCCTAACCTCTTCCTGTAGTTTAAACCTTTCCCCTGGCCTAAACGTTTCCCCTGGCCATACTTTTTCCCGAACCGTAACCGTTTCACCTGGCCTTATGCTTTCTCCTTGCCAAACCTTTTGCCTAGCCTAATCTTTTGCCTAGCCTAACCATTTCCCCTTGCTTAACCCTGTGCCCTAGTCTAATCTTTTCCCCTAGACAAAGCTTTTCTCCTTGCCTAACCTTTACCCTGAGCCTAACGTTTTCTCCAAGCCTGAGCTTTTTGCCTAGCCTTAGCTATTTCCCTGGCATAACTTTATTCCTGGCCTAACCTTTTCTCTTAGCCTAACCTTTACACCTAGCCTAAACTTTTCTCCTAGACTAAATTTTTTACCTAGGCTAATGGTTTCCCTTAGCCTAATCTTTCCCATACCCTAACGTCTTCCCCTGGCCTAACCTTGTCCCCTGGCCTTAACTTTTCCCCTGGCCCAACGTTTCCCCATAGTCTAATCTTTTCCCTAGTCCACCCTCTCCCCTAGCCTTCCCTTTTCCCCAAGCCTAAACTTTCTCCTAGTCCAATCTTTCTCCTAGGCTAACCCTTTCTCCTAGCCTTATCTTGCTCCAAGGTTTAGCCTGTTCCACTAACCTAACCTTGAAAGTACTAACGCTTTCCCATTGCATAACCTTTTCCCTTAGCCTCACCTTTTTCCCAGGCTTAGAATTTTCCCCTAGCATAACGTCTTCCCCCGCCTAACTTTTTCCCCTGGCCTAACTGTTCCCTGGCCTACCATTTTCCCATAGCCTAACCTTATCCCCTAGCCAAACCTTTTCCCCTACCACAACCTTCTCCCCTGGCCTAATGTTTCCCCTTGCCAAACCTTTTGCCCAACCTAATCTTTCCCCTAGCCTATTTTCCCCTTGTCTAATCTTTTCCCCTGGTCTAACCTTTTCCCCTAGCCTAGCCTTTTCCCCATGCCTCACCTTTTAACTCAGCCTGACCATTTACCATAGCCTAAGCTTTTGCCCAGGGCAAAACCTTGTCCTAACCATTCCCCCTTTCCCCCAAGCCTCAGCTAATTCCCCTAACCTAACCTTTACTCCTAGCCTAAACTTTCCTAGAGACTAACCTTTTCTCCTGGTCAAACCTTTCCCCATACAATAACCTTTACCCTGGCTTAAGCTTTTCCCCTTGCATAACCTTTTCCCATAGCCTAGCCTTTTTCACCTAGCCTTTTTCCACTATCCTTAATTTTTCCTCTATTCCAATCGTTTCCCCCAGCCCAACCTGTCTGCAAACCTAACACTTTCTCCTAACCTAACCTTTTCCCCTAACCTAATCTTTAAACATTTCCTAGGCTTTTCCTGTAGCCTAACATTTGCCCATGCCTAACCTTTCCCATAGCCTAAACATTTCTCCAAGCCTAACCTTTCCTTTAACCCGTTTCCCATAGTCTCACCTTTTCCCTTCACCTAACCATTTCCCCTAGCTTAATTCTTTTCCCAGTCTTAAACTTTTCCACAAAGCCTGACCCTTCCCAGTAGCCTAAGCTTTTCCCCTGGCCAAACTTTTTCTCCTGGCCTAATGTTCTCCCCTGGCCTAATCATTTCGCCTATCATAACCTTTTCACTGATAACCTTTTCCCATGGTCTTACCTTTTTCCCTGGCTTAACCTTTTCCCATGGCCTAACCTTTTCCCTTAGCCTAATCCTTTTCCCGGTTTGAACCTTTTCCCTAAAGTAACCTTTTCCTTAGCCAAACCTTTTCCCAAACGCCTGACCTTTCCCCCTAGCCTGACCCTTTCCAGTAGCCTAAGCTTTTCCCCTGGCTTAACAGTTTCCCCTGGCCTAAAGCTTTCCACTGGCCTAACCGTTTCCCCCCGCCTAATAATGGCGCCTACCATAACCTTTTCCCCTAGCAGAACCTGTTCCCAGGCTTAAGCTTTTCCCCTGGCCTAAACGTTTCCCCTGGCATAAGCTTTTCCTACTCTTAACCTTTTCCCCTGGCCTAAGCTTTTTCCTGATTTAAACATTTCCCTGCTGTAATGTTTTCGCCTTGCCTAACCTGTCCCCTAACCCAACTATTTCCCACAGCCTAACCTTTTCCCCTGGCCTAATCATTTCCCCCATCATAACTTTTTTCCTCCAGCCTAACATTGGCCCCTACCATAAACTTTTCCCTTAGCATAACCTTTTCCCCTAGCCTAACCTTTTCCCCTAGCCTAGCCTGTTCTCCTAGCCTAAATTTGTCCCTTAGTCTTAACTTTTGCCCCATTCTAACCTTCCCCGCTAGCACAACCTTTCCAATAGTCTAATGCTTTTTTCTAACCTAAGCTTTTCTCCAAACCTAATCTTTAAACGTTGCCTAGCTTTTTTCCTTAGTCTAGCTTTTGCCCATCCCTAACCTTTCCCTTATCCTAACCATTGCCCGTAGCCTAACCTTTCACCCTAGCCTAGCCATTTCCTTTAGCTTAACCTTTTCCCCAAAGGCTGACCTTTTCCCCTAGTCTTATCTTTCCTCGAACTTAACCATTTCCCATTGCCTAACCTTTTCCCCAGCCTAATCATTTCCCCTAGCATAACCCTTGCACTGATAACCTTTTCCCGTGGCCTGAGCTTTTTGCCTGGCCTAAGCTTTTTCCTCTCTTAATATTTTTCCCAGGCCGAACCTATTCCACTGGCCTCCTAACATTTTCCCCAGCTCCAGCCTATTCCCCTGGCCTACCTTTTTCCACTAGCATAATCTTTTCCCTGACTTAAGCTCATCCTCTGGCCTAACCTTGTCCCCTGGACTAACCTTTTCCCCTGGCCTAAGCTTTTCCCTGGCTCAAACTTTTGCCTTGCCAGTTTCTTCCCCTGACCTAGGATTACCCATCAAGTAATCTTTTCCTCTGGCGTAACCTTTTCCTCTGGCCTGACCTTTTCCCCTTAGCCTAACCTTTCCCCTAGACTAACCTTTCCTTTCGCCTAACATTTTCTCCTTGCCTAAGCTTTTCCCCTTGTCCAACCTTTTCCTTAAGCCTAACATTTTCCCTGACCCTAACGTTTTTTCCTAGCCTTTCCATTTCCCTTGGCCTAACTCTCTCAAAGGAAAGGCTATGGGGAGAAAAATGGAAACAGAGGGGCTCAGTGCCAAGCCTGGTAGGCAAAGCCTCAGGGGACAAAAGTAAAATAAGAACTGTTCAGGGCCAGGCCTGGAAAGCAAAGGGTGGGGACAAAAACTGGAAAGAGAAGGGTTCTGGGGCTAGCCTGGAAGGCAAGGCGATGCAGGGGTGGGGGGTGGCTGTTAGGCCTGTAAGCCAAGAGCTGAGGGGACAAAACTGAAACGAGAAGGGTTTGGGGTCCAGGCCTGGAAGCCAAAGGCTGCAGACGTGGCAAAACTGGTTCAGGGCCAGACCCGGAAGGCAAAGGCTGGGGGGGGGGGCGGCATAACTAGAACGAGAAAGGTTTGGAACCCTGCCTGGAAAGCATAGGCTGGGAAGGGGGGCAAAACTAAAAGAGAGGAGTTCACGGTCAAGCATTGAAGGCATAGGCTGGGGAGCCAAAACAGGAAAGCTAAGCGTTCCGGTGAAGGCCTGGCAAGCAAATGATGGGGGTCCAAAACTGGATAGAGAAGGGATCGGAGCCAGGCCTGGAAGGCACAGGCTGGGGGACAAAACTGGAATGATAGGGGTCTGAGGACAGGCCTAGTAGGCAAAGCTTGGGGGAGCGGGGCAAAACTGAAATGAGAATGGTTCGGGACCACTCTTGGAAGGTAAAGGCTGGGGGGCTAAAAGTGGAAAGAGAGGTGTTTGGGTACAGATCCGGAAAGGCTAAGGCTGGCGGGTGGTGCAGGGGAGAGGGCGGGGGCAAAATTGGAAGGGGAACAGGTTGGGGCCAGACCTGGAAGGGAAAGGTCGGGGGGTGAAGAGAAACTGGAAAGAGAAGGGTTCAGGGCCAGGCCTGGAAGGCAAAGGCTGCAGGCCAAAACTAGAATGAGAAGCGTTTGGGACCAAAACTGTAGGCAAAGGCTGGGGGCCAAAACTAATAATAATAATAATGTTGGTATTTGTTAAGCGCTTACTATGTGCCGAGCACGTTCTAAGCGCTGGGGTAGACATAGGGGAATCAGGTTGTCCCACGTGGGGTTCACAGTCTTAATCCCCATTTTACAGATGAGGGAACTGAGGCACAGAGAAGTTAAGTGACTTGCCCACAGTCACACAGCCGACAAGTGGCAGAGCTGGGATTCGAACTCATGAGCCCTGACTCCAAAGCCCATGCTCTTTCCACAGAGCCACGCTGCTTCTCTTAGAAGGAGAAGAACTAGAAGGAGAAGGGTACGGGGCTAGGTCTGGAAGGCACAGGCTGGGGGACCATAATGGGAATGAGAAGGGTTCAGAGTCATGCATGGAAGGCACAGGGAAAGGAGCCAATCCGGGAACACGAAGTGTTCAGAGCAAGGCCGGTCAGGCAAAGGCAGGGAGAATCAGGTCTGGAAGGAAAAGGCTCGGGGAGGGAGCAATCCTGGAACACAGTGTTTAGAGCAAGGCCTGGAAGGCAAGGAAGGCAAGGAAGGCAAGGGGGGTCAGGCCTAGAAGACAAAGGCTAGGGGGCCAAAACTGGAACGATAAATGTTCAGGCAAAGGCAAAGGCTGGGGGTCCAAATCTAGAAAGAGTCAGGTTCAGGGCCATGTTTGAAGACAAAGGCTGGGGGGCCCAACACATTCCCTTAACATAACCATTTCCCATCACCTAACCTTTTCCTCTTTCCCTTAACCTAAACTTTCCCCTAACCTAACCTTTTCCCCTGGCCTAACTTTTTCACATAGCCTTACCCTTTTCCTTGCCCTCTAGGTGAGGTTTTCACCTAGCCAAACCTTTCCCCTCACATAACCTTTTCTTAGGATTAAACCTTTCCCCTGGCTTAACCTTTTTCCCTGGCCTAAACCTTTCTCCTGTCCTAAGCTTTTCCCCGGCTTAAACCTTTCACCTGGACTAACTTTTTCCCCAAGCCTAACCTTTCCTCTTGCCTAACGTTTTCCCTAAGCTTAACTCTTTCCCCTGGCCTTTCCTTTTCCCCTCTCCTTAATTCTTCCCCCAACATAACCTTTCTCCTTGGGCTAATTTTTTCTCTTGGCCTAACCTCTTCCCCTGGCCTACCATTTTCCATGGCCTATGCTTTACCCCTATTATAATGTTTCCCCCAGCCTAACGTTTTCCCAAATCTAATCTTGCCCAGAGTCCAATCTTGCCCTTAGACATTCCTTTTCCCCTAAACTAACCTTTTCCCCTAGCCTAGACCTCTCCCTTAGCCTAATGTTTTCCCTTAGTCTAAGGTAACCCTTAGTCGAATCTTTGCCCTAGGCTAACCCTTTCCCCTGGCCTAATATTTTCCTCTGGCCAAACCTTTTCACCGGGCCTAACCTTTTACCCCAGCCTACCCTTTTCCCCGACCTACCCTTTACCCCTGGCCTAAGCTTTCCCCTAGCCTATCCTTTTACCTTAACCTAACATTTTCCCCTAGCCATACCTTTTCCCCTAACATAACCTCTTCCTTGGCCTAATGTTTTCCCATTGCCAAACGTTCCGCCTAACATAGTCTTCGCCCTAACATAACCATTTCTCCTTGTGTAACCTTTTCCTCTGGCCTAAGCTTTTCCCTTAGCTTATCCTTTTCCCCTGACCAAACCTTTTCCCTGGCTTAAGATTTTCCCCTGGCCTGACCTTTTCACCTAACCTAACCTTATCTTCCTACCGAACCTTTTCCTTGAGCTTCACGTTTTCCCCAAGCCTTACCTTTTCCCCTTGCCTGACCTTTTCTCCTGGCCTAACTTTTTCCCCGACCTAAGCTTTTTCCTAGCTTAATCCTTTCCCCTGGTCTAACCATTTCCCCTAGCCTTACCTTTCCCCCTTGCCTAATCTTTTCCCTGAGCTTAACTTTTCCCCTAGTCTAACTTTCTCCCTGGCCTAACCTTTTCCCTTAGCCTAACCTCAACGTGTGGCCTAACCTTTTCCCATGGCCTACCTTCTCTCTGGGCCTAAGCTTTTCCCCAATCCTAATATTTTCCCCCAGCCTAACGTTTTCTCTAGTCTATTCTCTCCCCTAGGCTAACCTTTTCCCCTAACCTTACCGTTTTCCCAGGCTTAGCCTTTCCTCCTAGCCTAACCTTTTTCCCCAGCCTGACTCTTACCCCGAGCCTAAAGATTTTCCCTAACCTAACATTTACACCAAACCCAACCATCTCCCTGGCCTAAACCATTTCTCCTGGCCTAAATTTTTCCCTGTACTAAGCTCTTCTCCTGGCCTAACCTTGTCCCCTTTCCTAACCTCTCCCTGTGGCCTCAACCTTTGCCCTGGCCTAACCTTTTCCCCTAGCCAAACTTTTTCCCCTACCGTAACCGTTTCACCTGGCCTTATGTTTTCCCCTTTCCCTACCTTTTGCCTATCCTGATCTTTCACCTAGCCAGACCATTTCCCCTTGCTTACCCTTGTCCCCTGGTCTAATCTTTTCCCCTAGACAAAACGTTTCTCCTTGCCTAACCTTATCCCTGAGCAAAACGATTTCCCCAAGCCTGACCTTTTTGCCCAGCCTTAGCTATTCCCCTGGCCTAGGATTCTCCCTGGCCTAACCTTTTCCCCTTGCCTAAACTTTTCACCTAGCCTAAACCTTTCTCCTAGCCTAAATTTTTTGTCTAGGCTAATGGTTTCCCTTAGCCTAATCTTTCCCATAGCCTAACATCTACCCCTGGCCTAACCTTGTCCCCTGGCCTAAACCTTTCCCCTGGCCTAACATTTCCCCATAGTCTAATCTTTTCCCTAGTCCACCATTTCCCCTAGCCTTCCCTTTTCCCCTAGCCTAACATTTCTCCCAGTCCAACCTTTCCCCTAGCCTAATCCTTACCCAAGCCTAACCCTTTCCCCTACCCTTTTCTTTCTCCCAGTTTTAGCCTGTTCCACTGACCCTTCCCAGTAGCCTAAGCTTTTCTCCTGACCTAACATTTTCTCCCGGCCGAACGTTCTCCCCTGGCCTAATCTTTTCCCCTATCATAACCTTTTCACTGATAAACTTTACCCATGGTCTTACCTTTTCCCCTGGCTTAAACCTTTCCCATGGCCTAACCTTTTCCCTTAGCCTAATCTTTTTCCTGGTTTAACCTTTTTCCCTGAAGTAACCTTTTCTTTAGCCAAACCTTTGCCAAAAGCCTGACCTTTTCCGCTAGCCTGACCCTTTCCAGTAGCCTAAGCTTTTCCCCTGGCTTAACAGTTTCCCCTGGCCTAAAGCTTTCCACTGGCCTAACCGTTTCCCCCAGCCTAACATTGGCCCCTACCATAACCTTTTCCGCTAGCATAACCTTTTTCCCAGGCTTAAGGTTTTCCCGGGCCTAACCATTTCCCCTGGCCTAAGCTTTTTCCTGGGTTAAACATTTCCCTGCTGTAATGTTTTCCCCTTGCCTAACCTTTCCCCTAACCCAACTATTTCCCACAGCCTAACCGTTTCCCCTAGCCTAATCATTTCCACCATCATAGGTTTTTCATTGATAAACTTTTCCCATGGTCTGATCCTTTCCCCTGGCTTACCCTTTTCCCATGGCCTAACCATAGCCCTTAGCCTAAACTTTTCCTTGGCTTAATCTTTTTGCCTAGAGTAACCTTTTCCTTACCTTAACCTTTTCCCATAGCCTGACCCATCCCAGTAGCCTACGCTTTTGCCCTGGATTAACGTGTTCTCCTGGCCTAACGTTTTCCTCTGGCTAACCTTTCCCCATGTCAAAACCTTTCCCCTGGCCTAACCTTTTCTCCTAGCCTCAGCTAATTCCCCTAACCTAACCTTTACGGCAAGCATAACCTTTCCTAGAGTTTAAACTTTTCCCCTAGCCTAACCTTTCCCCTGGCCAAACCTTAAACCCGACAGTTACTTTTACTCCCAGTTAAACATTTCCCCATGCCTAACCTTTTCCTCTAGTCTAACCTTTTCCCCTAGCCTAACTTTTTTCCTTAGCCTTAATTTTCCCCCATTCTAACCTTTCCCATTAGCACAACCTTTCCACTACTCTAATGCTTTTTTCTAACCTAAGCTTTTCCCCAGACCTAATCTTTAAACGTTGCCTAGCTTTTTTCCTTACTCTAACTTTTGCCCATGCCTAACCTTTCCCTTATCCTAATCATTGCCCATAGCCTAACCTTTCACCCTAGCCTAGCCATTTCCTTTAGCTTAACCTTTTTGCTGGTCTTAACCTTTTCCACAAAACCTGATCTTTTCCCCTAGTCTTATATTTCCTCGAACTAAACCATTTCCCATTGCCTAACCTTTCCCCAGCCTAATCATTTCCCCTAGCATAACCCTTGCACTGATAACCTTTTCCCGTGGCCTGACCTTTTTCCCTGGCCTAAGCTTTTTCCTCTCCTAACATTTTCCCCAGGCCCAACCTATTCCCTTGGCCTACGTTTTTCCACTAGCATAACCTTTTCCCTGACTTGAACTCGTCCTCTGGCCTAACATTGTCCCCTAGACTAACCTTTTCTCCTGGCCTAAGAGTTTCCCTGGCTCAAGCTTTTCCCTTGCCATTTCCTTCCCCTGGCCTAAGATTGCCCATCATGTAATCTTTTCCTCTGGCTTAACCTTTTCCTCTGGCCAAACCTTTTCCCCTAGCCTAAACTTTCCATTAGACTAACTTTTCCCTTAGCCTAACATTCCCTTGCCTAACCTTTTCCCGTTGTCCAACCTTTTCCATGAGCCTAACCTTTTCACTGACCCTAAGGTTTTTCCCTAGCCTTTCCATTTCCCTTGGCCTAACTCACTCAAAGGAAATCCAAAGAGGGACCAAAATGGAAACAGAAGGGTTCAGGGCCAAGGCTGGAAAGCAAAGGGTGGAGACCAAAACTGGAAAGAGAAGGGCTCTGGGCCTGGAAGGCATACCGATGGGGGAATGGGTTTTAGGCCTGTAAGGCAAGCCCTGGGATGACAAAACTGAAACGAGAAGGGTTTGGGGTCCAGGCCTGGAAGGGAAAGGCTGGGGGGGTGGCAACACTGGAAAGAGAAGGGTTCATGGCCATGCCTGGAAGGCAATCTGGGCGGGGGAGGGGTGTTAAAAGTGAAACGAGAAGGGTTTGGGTCCAGGCCTGGAAAGCAAAGGCTGGGGCGGGGCCATAACGGGAATGAGAAGGGTTTGGAATTCTGCCTGGAAAGCGTAGGCTGGGGATGGGGGCAAAAAAAGACAGAGAGGAGTTCATGGTCAAGCCTTGAACGCAAAGGCGGGGGAGCCAAAACAGGAAAGCTGAGCGTTCCGGGGTAGGCCTGGAAAGCAAATGCTGTGGGTCTAAAACTGGATAGAGAATGGACCGGAGCCAGGCCAGGAAGGCAAAGGCCGTGGTGACAAAACCGGAGTGAGAGGGTTCTGGGTACAGGTCTAGTTGGCAAAACCTGGTGGGGCAAAACTGAAACGAGAAAGGTTGAGGACCATGCCTGGGAGGCTTAGGCTTGGGGACCAAACCTGAAGGAGTCGGGTTTAGGACAGGCTTGTAAAGCAAGGGCTAGCGGCAAAAACTGGAAAGAGAAGTGTTCAGAGCCAGGACTGGAAGGTAAAACCTCTGGGACCAAAACTGGAAATAGAAGAGTTTGGAGCCAGGCCTGGATGGGTAAGGCTGGGTGGCCAAAACTGGAACAAGAACGGTTCAGTGCCAGACCTGGAAGAAAACGTTGGTGGGCCCAGGTCTGGAAGACAAAGGCTCGTTGCCCATTAGTGGAATGAGAAGGATTCGAGGCCAGACCTGTCAGGCAAAGGCTGGGGGACCAGGTCTGGAAAGCAAAGGCTTGGGCGCCAAAACGGGAAGGAGAAGGATTTGGGGTCAGGTCGGGAAAGCAAATGCTGGGGGCGGTCCAAAAGGGGATAGAAAAGAGATCGGAGCCAAGCCTGGAAGGCACAGGCTGGGGGGACAAAGCTGGAATGATAGGGGTCTGTGGACAGGCCCAGTAAGCAAAGGTTGGGGGGGCGGGGGCAAAACTGAAACGATAAGGCTTCGGGGCCACTCTTGGAAAGCAAAGGCTGGGGGGCATAAAACTGGAAAGAGAAGTGTTGGGGGCCAGGTCTGGAAAGGCTAAGGCTAGGTTGGGGCGGGGGGCAAAACTGGAAGGGGTACCGGGTGGGTCCAGACCTGGAAGGGAAAGGTCGGGGGGTGAGGAGAAACTGGAAAGAGAAGGGTTCAGGGCCAGGCCTGGAAGGCAAATGCTGGGGGCCAAAACTAGAATGAGAAGGGTTCGGGACCAAGACTGGAATGCAAAGGCTGGGGGCCAAAACTAGAAGGAGAAGGGTACGGGACTAGCTCTGGAAGGCATAGGCTGGGGGATCATAATGGGAACGAGAAGGGTTCAGAGTCATGCCTGGAAGGCAAAGGGAGAGGGGTCAATCCTGGAACACGAAGTGTTCAGGGCAAGGCCTGTCAGGCAAAGACAGGGAGAATCAGGTCTGTAAGGAAAGGGCTGGGGAGGGAGCAATCCTGGAACACAGTGTTCAGAGCAAGGCCTGGAAGGGAAGGTTTGTGGGGTTAGGCATAGAAGACAAAGGCTAGGTGGGCAAAACTGGAACGAGAAAGGTTCAAGACCAGGCCTGTAAGGCAAATGCTGGGGGACCAAAACTAGATAGACAAGTGTTTGGGGCCAGGTCTGGAAGGCAAAGACTGGGGGGCCAAATCTGGAAAGAGTAAGGTTCAGGGTCATGATTGAAGTCAAAGGTTGGGGGGCCCAACACTTTCCCCTAACATAACCATTTCCCATCACCTAACCTTTTCCTCTTACCTAAAATTTTTCCAGTAGCCTCACCTTTTCCCCAAGCCTAATGCTTTCCCTTAGCCTACCTTTCCCCTAGCCTAACCTTTTCCCCTGGCCTACCTTTTTCACATAGCCTTACCGTTTTCCTTGGCCCTAACATTTTCCCTGGTCTGAGGTTTTAACCTAGCCAAACCTTTCCCCTCACATAACCTTTTCTTAGGATTAAACTTTTCCCCTGGCTTAACCTTATTTCCCTGGCCTAAAACTTTCTCATGTCCTAAGCTTTTCCCTGGCTTAAACCTTTCCCCTGGGCTAACGTTTTCCCCAAGCCTAACCTTTCCTCTTGCCTAACCTTTTCCCTGAGCTTAACGTTTTTCCCTAGCCTTAACTTTTCCCCCAGCCTAACCTTCTCCCTGGGCTAATTTTTTCTCTTGGCCTAGCCTCTTCCCCTGGCCTACTGTTTTCCATGGCCTATCCTTGTCCCCTAACCTAATGTTTCCCCCCAGCCTAACGATTTCCCAAATCTAATCTTGGCCCGAGTCTAATCTTGCCCCTAGACTTACCTTTTCCCCTAACCTAACCTTTTCCCCTAGCCTAAACCTTTCCCTTAGCCTAATGTTTTCCCTTAGTCTAAGGTATCCCTTAATCTAATCTTTCCCCTAGGCTAATCTTTTCCTCTGGCCTAACCTTTTTCCCCAGCCTACCCTTTTCCCCGACCTACCCTTTGCCCCGGGCCTAAGCTTTCCCCTAGACTACCCTTTTTCCTTAACCGAACATTTTGCCCTAGCCATGGGTTCAAATCCCGGCTATGCCAATTGTCAGCTGTGTGACTTTGGGCAACTCACTTAACTTCTCTTTCCCTCAGTTACCTCATCGGTAAAATGGGGATTAAGACTGTGAGCCCCACGCGGAACAACCTGATTCCCTTGGGTCTACTCCACCGCTGAGAACAGTGCTCTGCACATAGTAAGCACTAAACAAATACCAACATCATTATTTCCCCTGCCATAAAACTTTCCCCTGGACTAATGTTTTCACCTTGCCAAACCTTGCACCCAGCTTAAACTTTCCCCTAGTTTACCCTTTGCCCATAGCCTAACCTTGGTCCCTGGCCTAACCCTATCTCCTAGCTTAAACATTTCCCCTTGCCTAACGTTTTCCCCTGGTCTAACCTTTACCCCTCCCTTAACCTTTTCCCCTGACCTACTCTTTTCCCCTAGCCTAATGTTTTTTCCTAGCCTAACATTTCCCTTAGTCTACTCTTTCCCCTAAAGTAACCTTTTCCCCTAGCCTTACTATTTTACCAGGCTTAGCCTTTTTCCCTAACCTATCCTTTTCCTCCCGCCTAACTCTTACCCTAGCCTAAACATTTCCTCTAACCTAACATTTACACTAAGCCCAATCTTCTCCCTTGTTTAACCTTTTCCGCTAGCCTAAACTTTTCTCCGGACCTAAACTTCTCCCCCGGCCTAACGTATTACCCTGGCCAAGCTTTTCCCTTGCCAAACCTTTTCCCATAGATTAACCTTTTCGGCTAGCCATACCTTTTCCCCAAACAGAACATTCTCCTTGGTCTAACGTTTACCCATTGCCAAACCTTCTGCCTAACCTAATCTTTGCCCTAGCATAACCATTTCTCCTTGCCTAACCTTTTCCTCTGGCCTAAGCTTTTCCCCTAGCTTAACTTTTTACCGTCACATAACCTTTTACCCTGGTCTAAGATTTTCCCCTGGCCTGAGCTTTTCACCTCACCTAACCTTTTCTTGTCAGGTTTCCGTAGTGTAGTGGTTATCACGTTCACCTAACACGCGAAAGGTCCCCGGTTTGAAACCGGGCGGAAACAATTTAGGGAAGCAGCGTGGCTCACTGGAAAGAGCACGGGCTTTGGAGTCAGAGGCCATGGGTTCGAACCCCAGCTCTCCCACTTGTCAGCTGTGTGACTTTGGGCAAGTCACTTAACTTCTCGGTGCCTCAGTTACCTCATCTGTAAAATGGGGATGAAGACTGTGAGCCCCACGTGGGACAACCTGATTCCCCTATGTCTACCCCAGCGCTTAGAACAGTGCTCGGCACATAGTAAGCGCTTAACAAATACCAACATTATTATTATTATTATTACCTAACCTTTTCCCCTGGCCTCACTTCTTTACCGACCTAAGCTTTTTCCTGGATTAATCTTTTCCCCTGGTCTAACCATTTCCCCTTGCCTAACCTTTCCCCCTTGCCTAATTTTTTCCCTGAGCTTAACCTTTGTCCTAGTCTAACTTTCTCCCTGGCCTAACCTTTTCCCTTAGCCTAACCTCAACGTGTGGCCTAACCTTTTCCCCTGGCCTACCTTCTCTCTTGCCCTAAGATATTCCCAATCCTAAAATTTTCCCCCAGCCTAACCTTTTCCTAGTCTATTCTTTCCCCTGGGCTAACCTTTTCCCTTAGCCTTACCATTTTCCCAGTCTTAGCCTTTTCTCCTAGCCTAACCTTTTTCCCCAGCCTAACTCTTTCCCCGAGCCTAAAGATTTTCCCTAACCTAACATTAACATCAAGCCCAACAGTCTCCATGGCCGAAACCATTTCCGCCAGCCTAGGTTTTTCCCGGTACTAAACTTTTCTCCTGACCTAACCTTGTCCCCTTTCCTAACCTCTTCCTGTAGCCTAAACCTTTCCCCTGGCCTAACCTTTTCCCCTGGCCATACTTTTTTCCCTACCGTAACCATTTCACCTGGCCTTATGTTTTCCGCTTGCCAAACCTTTTGCCTAGCCTAATCTTTCGCCTAGCCTAACCATTTCCCCTTGCTTAATCTTGTCCCCTGGTCTAATCTTTTCCCCTGAACAAAACCTTTCTCCTTGCCTAACCTTATCCCTGAGCATAACGTTTTCCCCAAGCCTGACCTTTTGCCTAGCCTTAGCTATTCACCTGGCCTAACTTTCTCCCTAGCCTAACCTTTTCACCTAGCCTAAAATTTTCTCCTAGTCTAAATCTTTTTCCCTAGGCTAATGGTTTCCCTTAGCCTAATCTTTCCCATAGCCTAACTTCTTCCCCTGGCCTAACCTTGTCCCCTGGCCTAAACCTTTCCCCTGGCCTTACGTTTCCCCATAGTCTAATCTTTTCCCGAGTCCACCCTTTCCCCTAGCCTACGCTTTTCCCCTAGTCTATCTTTTCTCCTAGTCTAATCATTCCCCTAGCCTAACCCTTTCCCCTAGCCTTATCTTTCTCCCAGGTTTAGCCTGTTCCGCTAATCTAACCTTGAAAAGCCTAACTCTTTCCCTTTGCATAACCTTTTCCCCTAGCCTCACCTTTTTCCCAGGCTTAGCAGTTTCCCCTAGCATAACGTTTTCCCCCTGCCGAACTTTTTCCCCTGGCCTAACGGTTCCATGGCCTAACGTTTTGCCCTGGCCTAGCTTTTCCCATAGCCTAACCTTTTCCCCTAACCAAACCTGTTCCCCTACCACAACCTTCTCCCCTGGCCTAATGTTTTCCCCTTGCCAAACCTTTTGCCCAACCTAATCTTTCCCCTAGCCTATTTTTCCCTTGCCTAATCTTTTCCTCTGGTCTAACCTTTTTCCCATGCCTGACCATTAAACTAAGCCTGACCATTTGCCATAGCCTAAGCTTTTGCCCAGGGCAAAATCTTGTCTCAACCTTTCCCCATTTACCCAAGCCTCAGCTAATTCCACTAACCTAACCTTTGCTCCTAGCCTAACCTTTCCTAGAGACTAACCTTTTCTGCTGTTCAAACCTTTTCCATACAATAACCTTTACCGTGGTTTAAGCTTTTCCTCTTGTCTAATCTTTTCCCATAGCCTAGCCTTTTACACCTAGCCTTTTTCCACTATCCTTAATGTTTCCCCTATTCCAATCTTTTCCCCCAGCCCAACATTTCTGCAATCTGAACACTTTCTCCTAACCTAATCTTTTCCCCAACCTAATGTTTAAACATGGCCTAGCCTTTTCAAGTAGCCTAACCTTTGCCCATGCCTAACCTTTCCCATAGCTTGAACATTTCTCCTAGCCTAACCTTTCCTTTAACCCATTTCCCATAGACTCACCTTTTCCCTTAGCCTAACCATTTCCCCTAGCTTAATTCTTTTGCCAATCTTAAACTTTTCCCCAAAGCCTGACCCTTCCCAGCAGCCTCAGCTTTTCCCCTGGCCTAACCTTTTCTCCTGGCCTAACGTTCTCCCCTGGCCTAATCATTTCCCCTATCATAACTTCTTCACTGATAACCTTTTCCCATGGTCTTACCTTTTCCCCTGGCTTAACATTTTCCCATAGCCTAACCTTTTCCCTTTGTCTAATCTTTTTACTGGTTTAACCTTTTTCCCTAAAGTAACCTTTTCCTTAGCCAAGCCTTCTCCCAAAAGCCTGACCTTTAACCCTAGCCTGACCCTTTCCAGTAGCATAAGCTTTTCTGCTGGCTTAACAGTTTCCCCTGGACTAAAGCTTTCCACTGGCCTAACCCGTCCCCCAGCCTAACATTGGCCCCTACCATAACCTTTTCCCCTAGCATAACCTTTTCCCAGGCTTAAACCTTTCCCCTGGCCTAACCTTTTCCCCTGGCCTAAGCTTTTCCTTCTCTTAACCTTTTCCCCTGGCCTAAGCTTCTTCCTGGTTTAAACATTTCCCTACTGTAATGTTTTCCCCTTGCCTAACCTTTCCCCTAACCCAACTATTTCCCACAGCCTAACCTTTTCCCCTGGCCTAATCATTTCCCCCATCATAACCTTTTCACTCATAAGCTTTTCCCTTGGTCTGATTTTTTCCCCTAGCTTACCCTTTTCCCATGGCCTAACCATATCCCTTAGCCTAACCTTTTCCCCTAGCTTTACCTTTTTCCCCAGAGTAACCTTTTCCTTATCTAAACCTTTTCGCCTAGCCTGACCCTTTCCAGTAGCCTACGCTTTTGCCCTGGTTTAACGTTTTCCCCTAACCTAACGTTTTCCTCTGGCTAACATGTCAAAACCTTTCCCCTGGCCTAATCTTTTCTCCTTGCCTCAGCTAATTCCCCTAACCTAACCTTCACTCGAACGACAACCTTTCCTAGAGTCTAACCTTTTGCCCTAGTCTAACCTTTTCCCCTGGCCAAACCTTTTCCCAGACAGTTACTTTTACCCCGGGTTAAACATTTCCCCATGTCTTACCTTTTCCCCTTGCCTAACCTTTTCCCCTAGCCTAGCCTGTTCTCCTAGCCTAACTTAGTCCCTTAGCCTTAACCTTTCCCCCATTCTAACCTTTCCCGCTAGCACAACCTTTCCACTAGTCTAATGCTTTTTTCTAACCTAAGCTTTCCCCCAGACCTAATCTTTAAACGTTGCCTAGCTTTTTTCCTTAGTCTAACTTTTGCCCATGCCTAACCTTTCCCCTATCCTACCCATTGCCCATAGCCTAACCTGTCACCCTAGCCTAGCCAATTTCTTTAGCTTAACCTTTTTCCTGGCCTTAACCTTTTTCCCAAAGCCTAACCTTTTCCCCTAGTCTTATCTTTCTTCGAACTTAACCTTTTCACATTGCCTAACCTTTTCCCCAGCCTAATCATTTCCCTTAGCATAACACTTGGACTGATAACCTTTTCTCGAGGCCTGACCTTTTGGCCTGGCCTAAGCTTTTTCCTCTCCTAACATTTTCCCCAGGCCCAATCTATTCCCCTGGCCTACGCCTTTCCACTAGCATAAGCTTTTCCCTGATTTAAACTCATCCCCTGGCCTAACCTTGACCCCTGGACTAACCTTTTCCCCTGGGCTCATCTTTTCCCTGGCTCAAACTTTTCCCTTGCCATTTTTTTCCCCTGGCCTAAGCTTTCCCATCATGTAATCTCTTCCTCTGGCCTAACCCTTTCCCCTAGACTAACCTGTCCCCTAGACTAACGTTTCCCTTAGCCTAACATTTTCTCCTTGCCTAACCTTTTCACTTTGTCAAACCTTTTCCCTGTGCCTAACATTTTCCCTGACCCTAACGTTTTTTCCCTAGCCTTTCCATTTCCCTTGGCCTAACTCTCTCAAAGGAAACGCTAAGGGGGACCAAAATGGAAACAGAAGGGTTCAGGATCAAGCCTGGAAGGCAAAGGCTCAGGGGCCAAAACTGGAATTAGAAGTGTTCAGGGCCAGGCCTGGAAAGCAAAGGGTGGGGAGCAAAACTGGAAAGAGTAGGGTTCTGGGCCTAGCCTGGAAGGAAAAGCGAAGGGGGGCGTGGTTAGGCCTGTAAGGCAAGCCTTGGGGGGACAAAACTAAAAAGAGAAGGGTTTGGGGTCCAGGCCTGGAAGGCAAAGACTAAGGGGGTGGCAAAACTGGAATGAGAAGGGTTCAGGGCCAGGCCTGGAAGGAAATCTGGGCGCGGGGAGGGGGCATTAAAAGTGAAACGAGAAGGGTTCAGGTCCAGGCCTGGAAGGCAAAGTGTGAGGGTGGCGCATAACTGGAACCAGAAGGGTTTGGAACCCTGCCGGGAAAGCATAGGCTGGGGAGGGGGGCAAAACTAGAAAGAGAGGAGTTCATGGTGAAGCCTTGAAGGCAAAGCCTGGGGAGCCAAAACAGGAAAGCTAAGCATTCCGCGGTAGACCTGGCAAGTAAATGCTGGGGGCCCAAACCTGGATAGAGAAGGGATCGGATCCAGGCCTGCAAGGCAAAGGCCTGGGTGACAAAACTGGAGTGAGAGGGGTCTGGGTACAGGTCTAGTAGGCAAAACCTGGTGGAGCAAAACTGAAACGAGAAAGGTTGAGGACCAAGCCTGGAAGGCATATGCTGGGGGACCAAACCTGAATGAGACGGGTTTAGGACAGGCTTGTAAAGCAAAGGCTAGGGGCAAAAACTGGAAAGAGAAGTGTTCAGGGCCAGGACTGGAAGGTAAAACCTCTGAGACCAAAACTGGAAATAGAAGAGTTTTAGCCAAGCCTGGAAGGGCAAGGCTGGGGGTCCAAAACTGGAACAAGAAGGGTTCAGTGCCTGGCCTAGAAGGAAAGGGTGGGAGGCCCAGGTCTGGAAGACAAAGGCTGGTTGGGCAAAAGTGGAATGAGAAGGATTCTAGGCCAGACCTGCCAGGCAAAGGCTGGGGGACCAGGTCTGGAAAGCCAAGGCTGGGGCACCAAAACTAGAAAGGGAAGGGTTCGGGGTCAGGTCTGGAAAGGAAATGCTGGGGGGGGTCCAAAACTAGATAGAGAAGGGATCGGAGCCAAGCCTGGAAGGCACAGCCTGGGGGGAGAAAACTGGAATGAAAGGGGTCTGGGGACAGGCCTAGTAGGCAAATTTTGCGGGGGTGGTAACTGAAACGAGAAGGGTTCGGGGCACTCTTGGAAGGCAAAGTCTGGGGGGCTAAAACTGGAAAGAGAAGTGTTCTGTGCCAGGTCTAGAAAGGCTGAGGCTGGCAGTGGGGCGGCGGGGGGGGGGGGGCGGGCCGAAACTGGAAGGGAAATATGTTGGGGCCAGACCTGGAAGGGAAAGGTCGCGGGGTGATGAGAAACTGGAAAGAAAAGGGTTCAGGGCCAGGCCTGGAAGGCAAAGGCTGGAGGCGAAAACTAGAATGAGAGGCTGGGAGGACAAGACTGGAATGATAGGGGTCTGGGGACAGGACTAGTAGGCAAAGCTTGGGGCGGGGGGAAACTGAAACAAGAAGGGTCCGGGGCCAATCTTGGAAGGCAAAGGCTGGGGGGCTAAAACTGGAAAGAGAAGTGTTGGGGGCCAGGTCGGAAAGGCTTATGCTGGCGGGGGGCGGGGGGGCAAAACTGGAAGTGATACAAGTTGGGGCCAGACCTGGAAGGGAAAGTTCGGGGGTGAGAAGAAACTGGAAAAAGAAGGGTTCAGGGCCAGGCCTGGAAGGCGAAAGCTGGGGGCCAAAGCTAGAATGAGAAGGGGTCGGGACCAAGACTGGAAGGCAAAGACTGGGGGCCAAAACTAAAAGGAGAAGGGTTCGGGACCAAGACTGGAAGGCAAAGGCTGGGGACCAAAACTAGAAGGAGAAGGGTACGGGGCTAGGTCTGGAAGGCCTAGGCTGGGGGACCATAATGGGAACGAGAAGGGCTCAGAGTCATGCCTGGAAGGCAAAAGGAGAGGGGCCAATCCTGGAAAACGAAGTGTTCAGGACAAGGCCTGTCAGGCAAAGGCAGGGAGAATCAGGTCTGGAAGGAAAAGGCTCGGGGAGGGAGCAATCCTGGAACACTGTGTTCAGAGCAATACCTGAAAGGCAAGGTTTGGGGGGTCAGGCCTAGAACACAAAGGCTAGGGGCTCAAAACTGGAACGAGAAAGGTTCAAGGCCAGGCCTATAAGGCAAATGCTGCAGGACCAAAACTAGATAGACAAGCGTTTAGGGACAGGTCTGGAAGGCAAAGGCTAGGGGGCCAAATCTGGAAAGAGGAAGGTTGAGGGCCATGTTTGAAGACAAAGGCTGGGGGGCCCAACAATTTCCCTTAAGATAACCATTTTCCATCACCTAACCTTTTCCTCTTACCTAAAATTTTTCCAGTAGCCTCACCTTTTCCCCTAGCCTAATGCTTTCCCTTAGCATAACCTTTCCCCTAGCCTAACCTTTTCCCGTGGCCTAACTTTTTCATATAGCCTTACCGTTTTCCTTGGCCCTATTTTTTCCCTGGTCTGAGGTTTTCACATAGCCAAACCTTTCCCCTCACATAACCTTTTCTTAGGATTAAACCTTTACCATGGCTTACCCTTTTTCCCTGTCCTAAACCTTTCTCCTGTCCTAAGCTTTTCCCTGGCTTAAACCTTCCCCTGGGCTAACTTTTTCCCCAAGCCTTACCTTTCCTCTTGCCTAACCTTTTCCCTGAACTTAACGTTTTGCCCTAGCCTTACCCTTTCCCCCAGCCTAACTTTCTCTGTGGGCCAATTTTTTCTCTTGGCCTAACCTTTTCCCCTGGCCTACCATTTTTTCATGGCCTATGCTCGTCCCCTATCCTAACGTTTCCCCCGAGCCTAACGGTTTCCCAAATCTAATCTCTCCCCGAGTCTTATCTTGCCCCTAGACTTACCTTTTCCCCTAACCTAACCTTTTCCCCTAGCCTAAACCTTTCCCTTAACCTAATGTTTTCCCTTAGTCTTAGGTATCACTTAGTCTAATCTTTCCCCTAAGCTAACCTTTTCCCCTTGCCTAACCTTTTCCCCGACCTACCCTTTGCCCCTGGACTAAGCTTTCCCCTTTCCGAACCTTTTCCCTTAACCTAACATTTTCCCCTAGCCATGGGTTCCAATCCCGGCTCTGCCACTTGTCAGCTGTGTGACTTTGGGCAAGTCACTTAACTTCTCTTTCCCTCAGTTACCTCATCGGTAAAATGGGGCTTAAGACTGTGAGCCCCACGCAGGACAACCTGATTCCCTTGTGTCTACCCCAGTGCTTAGAACAGTGCTCTGCACATAGTAAGCACTAAACAAATACCAACATCATTATTTCCCCTAGCATAAACCTTTCCCGTGGCCTAATGTTATCACCTTGCCGAACCTTACACCAAGCTTACACTTTCCTCTAGTCTAACCTTTTCCCCTAGCCTAACCTTGTCCCCTGGCCTAACTCTTTCCCCCAGCTTAACCATTTCCCCTTGCCTGTTACCCCTGGTCTAACTTTTTCCCCTCCCTTAACCTTTTCCCCTGACCTACTCTTTTCCCCTAGCCTAATGTTTTCTCCTAGCCTAACATTTCCCTTAGTCTACTCTTTCCCCCAGAGTAACTTTTTCCCCTAACCTTACTATTTTACCAAGCTTAGCCTTTTTTCCTAACCTATCGTTTTCCTCCCGCCTAACTCTTTCCCCTAGCCTAAACCTTTCCTCTAACCTAACATTTACACCAAGCCCAAACTTCTCCTTTGCTTAACCTTTTCCGCTACCCTAACCTTTCCTCTGGACCTAAACTTCTCCCCCGGCCTAAGGTTTTATCCTGGCCAAACTCATCCCTGGCCGAACCTTTTCCCATAGCTTAACCTTTTCCCCTAGCCATACCTTTTCCCCTAACATAACCTTTTCCTTGGCCTAATGTTTTCCCACTGCCAAACCTTCCACCTAACCTAATCTTGGCCATATCAAAACCATTTCCCCTTGCCTAACCTTTTCCTCTGGCCTAAGCTTTTCCCCTAGCTTAACCTTTTCTCCTGGCCTAACCTTTTACCCTAGCCTTACATTTTCCCCCGACCTAAGCTTTTCCCCTGACCTAACCTTTAACCCTGGTCTAAGATTTTCCCCTGGCCTGACCTTTTCACCTCACCTAACCTTTTCTTCCTACCTAACATTTTCCTTGAGCCTCACGTTTTCCCCAAGCCTTACCTTTTCCCCTGGCCTAACTTTTTCCCCAAACTAAGCTTTTTCCTGGCTTAATCTTTTCCCGTGGTCTAACCATTTCCCCTAGCACCACCTTTCCCCCTTGCCTAATCCCTGAGCTTAACTTTTCCCCTAGTCTAACTTTCTCACTGGCTTAACCTAACCTCTTCCTGTTGCCTAACCTTTTCCCCTTGCCTACCTTCTCTCGTGGCCTAAGCTTTTCCCCAATCCAATGTTTTCCACCAGCCTAACGTTTTCCCTAGTCTATTCTTTCCCCGAGGCTAACCTTTTCCCCTAGCCCTACCATTTTCCCAGGCTTAGCCTTTTCTCCTAGCCTAAGCTTTTTCCCCTGCCTGACTCTTTCCCCGAGCCTAAAGATTTTCCCTAACGTAACATTTGCAGCAAGCCCAACCGTCTCCCTGGCTTAAACCATTTCCCCTGGCCTAGGTTTTTCCCTGTACAAAGCTTTTCTCCTGGCCTAACCTTGTCCCCTTTCCTAACCTCTTTCTGTAGCCAAACGTTTCCCATGGCCTAACCTTTTGCCCTGGCCATACTTTTTCCCCTACCGTAACCGTTTCACCTGGCCTTATGTTTTCCCCTTGCCAAACCTTTTGCCTAGCCTAATCTTTCCCCTAGCCTAACCATTTCCCCTTGCTTATCCTTGTCCCCTAGTCTAATCCTTTCCCCTAGACAAAAACTTTCTCCTTGCCTAACCTTATCCCTGAGCATAACGTTATCCCCAAGCCTGACCTTTTTGCCTAGCCTTAGCTATTCTGCTGCCCTAACTTTCACCCTGGCCTAACCTTTTCTCCTAGCCTACTCTTTTCCCCAGCCTAACCTTTTCCCCTACCACAACCTTCTCCCCTGGCCTAATGTTTCCCCTTGCCAAACCTTTTGCCCAACCTAATCTTTCCCCTAGCCTATTTTGCCCTTGCCTAATCTTTTCCCCTGGTTTAACCGTTTCCCCTAGCCTAACCTTTTCCCCATGCCTGACCTTTTATCTCAGCCTGACCATTTACCATAACCAAGCTTTTTCCGAAGGCAAAACCGTGTCCTAACGTTTCCCCCTTTTCCCCAAGCATCAGCTAATTCCCCTAACCTAACCTTTACTCCTAACCTAACCTTTCCTAGAGACTAACCTTTTCTCCTGGTCAAAGCTTTTCCCATACAATAACCTTTACCCTGGCTTAAGCTTTTCCCCTTGTCTAACCTTTTCCCATAGCCAGGCCTTTTTCACCTTTTTCCACTATCCTTAATTTTTCCCCTATTCCAAGCTTTTCCCCCAGCCCACCCTTTCTGCAAACTGAACACTTTTTCCTAACCTAACCTTTTCCCCTAACCTAATCTTTAAACATTGCCTAACCTTTTCCTGTCGCTTATCTTTTGCCCATGCCTAACTTTTCCCATAGCCTAAACATTTCTCCTAGCCTAACCTTTCCTTCAACCTATTTCCCATAGTCTCAGCATTTCCCTTAGCCTAACCATTTCCCCTAGCTTAATTCTTTTCCCAGTCTTAAACATTTCCCCAAAGCCTGACCCTTCCCTCTAGCCTAAGCTTTTCCCCAGGCCTAACTTTTCCTCCTGGCCTAATGTTCTCCCCTGGCCTAATCATTTCCCCTATCATAATCTTTTCACTGATAACCTTTTCCCATGGTCTTACCTTTACCCTGGCTGAACGTTTTTTCCCATGGCCTAACCTTTACCATTAGCCTAATCTTTTTTCCTAGCTTAAACCTTTTCCCTAAAGTAACCTTTTCCTTAGCCAAACCTTTTCCCAAAATCCTGACATTTCCCCCTAGCCTGAACCGTTCCAATAGTCTAACCTTTTCCCCTGGCCTAACTTTTTCTTCTGGCCTAACGTTCTCCCCTGGACTGATCATTTCCCCTATCATAACCTTTTCACTCATAACCTTTACCCATGGTCTTACTTTTACCCCTGGCTTAACATTTTTTACCATGCCCTAACCTTTACCATTAGCCTAATCGTTTTACTAGTTTAACCTTTTTCCCGTAAGTAACCTTTTCATTAGCCAAACCTTTGTCCAAAAGCCTGACCTTTTCCCCTAACCTGACCCCTTCCAGTAGCCTAAGCTTTTCCCCTGGCTTAACAGTTTCCCCTGGCCTAAAGCTTTCCACTGGCCTAGGCGTTTCCCCCAGCCTAACATTGGCCCCTACCATAACCTTTTCCCCTAGCAGAATCTTTTCCCAGGCTGAAACCTTACCCCTGGCCTAACCTTTTCCCCTGGCCTAAGCTTTTCCTTCCGTTAACCTTTTCCCCTGGCCTAAGCTTTTTCCTGGTTTAAACATTTCCCTGCTGTAATGTTTTCCACTTGCCTAACCTTTCCCCTAACCCAACTATTTCCCACAGCCTAACCTTTTCCCCTAGCCCAATCATTTCCCCCATCATAGCCTTTTCACTGATAACCTTTTCCCATGATCTGATCTTTTCCCCTGGCTTACCCTTTTCCCATGGCCTAACCATATCCCTTAGCCTAACCTTTTCCCCTAGCTTAAAAGTGTTCTCTAGAGTAACCTTTTCCTTACTGTAACCTTTTCCCCTAGCCTGACCCTTTACAGTAGCCTACGCTTTTACCCTGGATTAACCTTTTCCCATGACCTAACGTTTTCCTCTGTCTGACCTTTCCCCATGTCAAAACCTTTCCCCTGGCCTAACCTTTTCTCCTAGCCTCAGCTAATTCCCCTAACATAACCTTTACTCCAAGCATAACCTTTCCTAGAGTCTAACCTTTTCCCCTAGCCTAACCTTTTCCCCGGCCAAACCTTTTCCCCAACAGTTACATATTCCCCGGGTTAAACTTTTCCCCATGCCTAACCTTTTCCCCTAGCCTAACCTTTTCTCCTAGCCTAGCCTGTTTTCCTAGTCTTTTTCCCTTAGCCTTAACTTTCCTCCCATCCTAACCTTTCCCGCTAGCACAATCTTTCCACTAATCTAATGTTTTTTTCTAACCTAAGCTTTTCTACAGACCTAATCTTTAAACGTTGTCTAGCTTTTTTCCTTAGACTGACTTTTGCCCATGCCTAACCTTTCCCCTATCCTAACCATTGCCCATAGCCTAACCTTTCACCCTAGCCTAGCCATTTCTCTTAACTTAACCTTTTTCCTGGTCTTAACCCTTTTCCCAAAGCCTGACCTTTTCCCCTAGTTTTATGTTTTCTCGAACAAAACCATTTCCCATTGCCTAACCTTCTCCCCAGGCTAATCATTTCCCCTAGAATAACCCTTTCACTGATAACCTTTTCCCGTGGCCTGACCTTTTGGCTGGCCTAAGCTTTTTCCGCTGCTAACATGTTCCCCAGGACCAACCTATTCCCCTGGCCTACTTTCTACCACTAGCATAACCTTTTCCCTGACTTAAACTCATCCCCTGGCCTAACCTCATCCCCTGGACTAACCTTTTCCCCTGGCCTCAGCTTTTCCCTGGCTCAAACCTTTCCCTGGCCAGTTTCATCCCCTGGCCTAAGATTGCGCATCTTGTAATCTTTTCCACTGGCCTAACCCTTTCCTTTGGCCTAACCTTTTCCCCTAGCCTAACCTTTCCTCTAGACTAACCTTGCCCTTAGTTTAACATTTTCTCCTTGCCTAACCTTTTCCCCTTGTCCAACCTTTTCCCGGAGCCTAAACTTTTCCCTGACCCTAACGTTTTTCCCTAGCCTTTCCATTTCCCTTGGACTAACTCTCTCAAAGGAAAGGCTAAGGGGGAGCAAAATGGAAACAGAAGGGTTCAGGGCCAAGCCTGGAAGGCAAAGGCTCAGGGGTCAAAACTGGAATTAGAAGTGTTCAGGGCCAGGCTTGGAAAGCAAAGGGTGGAGGCCAAAACTGGAAAGAGAAGGGTTCTGGGCCTAGCCTGGAAGGCAAAGCGATGGGTGGGGTGGGGTGGGGGTTAGGCCTGTCAGGCAAGCCCTGGGGGGACAAAACTGAAACAAGAAGGGTTTGGGATCCAGGCCTGGAAGGCAAAGGCTGGGGGAGGGGCGGCAAAACTGGAAAGAGAAGGGTTCAGGGCCAGACCGGGAAGGCAAAGGCATGGGGGAGAAGTAGCGTGGCTCAGTGGAAAGAGCACGGGCTTTGGAGTCAGAGGTCATGGATTTGAATCCCAGCTCGGCCACTTGTAAGCTGTGTGAATTTGGGCAAGTCACTTAACTTCTCGGTGACTCAGTTATCTCATCTGTAAAATGGGGATTAAGATTGTGAGCCCCAAGTGGGTCAACCAGATTCCCCTGTTTCTACCGCGTGGCTCAGTGGAAAGAGCACGGGCTTTGGAGTCAGGGCTCATGAGTTCGAATCCCAGCTCTGCCACTTGTCGGTTGTGTGACTGTGGGCAAGTCACTTAACTTCTCTGTGCCTCAGTTCCCTCATCTGTAAAATGGTGATTAAGACTGTGAGCCCCACGTGGGACAACCTGATTCCCCTATGTCTACCCCAGCGCTTAGAACAGTGCTCGGCACATAGTAAGCGCTTAACAAATACCAACATTATTATTATTATTATTATTACCCCAGCGCTTAGAACAGTGCTCGGCACATAGTAAGCGCTTAACAAATACCAACATTTATTTATTTATGGGGGGGGGCATAACTGGAACGAGAAGGGTTTGAAACCCTGCCTGGAAAGCATACGCTGGGGAGGGGGGCAAAACTAGAAAGAGCAGGTTCATGGTCAGGCCTTGAAGGCAAAGGCTGGGGAGCCAAAACAGGAAAGCTAAGCATTCCGGGGTAGGCCTGGAAAGCAAATGCTGGGGGTCCAAAACTCGATAGAAAAGGGATCGGAGCTAGGCCTGGAAGGCAAAGGCCGGGGTGACAAAACCGGAGTGAGAGGGATCTGGGTACAAGTCTAGTATGCAAAACCTGGTGGGGCAAAACTAAAACGAGAAAGGTTGAGGACCAAGCCTGGAAGGCATAGGCTGGGGGACCAAACCTGAATGAGACGGGTTTAGAACAGGCTTGTAAAGCAACGGCTATGGGCAAAAACTGGAAAGAGAAGTGTACAGGGCTAGGACTGGAAGATACAACCTCTGAGACCAAAACTGGAAATAGAAGAGTTTGGAGCCAGGCCTAGAAGGGTAAGTCTGGGAGGCCAAAGCTGGAACAAGAACGGCTCAGTGCCAGGCCTTGAAGGAATGGTTGGGGGGCCCAGGTCTGGTAGACAAAGGCTGGTTGGCCAAAAGTGGAATGAGAAGGATTCGAGGTCAGACCTGTCCGGCAAAGGCTGGGGTACCAGGTCTGGAAAGCAAAGGCTGGGGCGCCAAAACTGGAAAGAGAACGGTTCGGGGTCAGGTCTGGAAAGCAAATGCTGAGGGGTTCAAAACTGGATAGAGAAAGGATCGGAGCCAAGCCTGGAAGGCACAGACGGGGGACAAAACTGGAATGATAGGGGTCTGAGGACAGGCCTAGTAGGCAAAGCTTGGGGGGCGGAGGGGCAAAACTGAAACGAGAAGGGTTCGGGGCCAATCTTGGAAGGCAAAGCCTGGGGGGCTAAAACTGGAAAGAGAAGTTTCCCTGGTTACCCTGGTCTCAAATTTTCCCCTGGCCTGACCTTTTCACCTCACCTAACCTTTTCTTCCTACCTAACCTTTTCCTTGAGCCTCACGTTTTCCACAAACCTTACCTTTTCCCCTTGCCTGACTTTTCCCCTGGCCTAACTTCTTCCCCAACCTAAGCTATTTCCTGGCTTAATCTTTTCCCCTGGTCTAATCATTTCCCCTAGCCTAACCTTTCCCCCTTGCCTATTTTTTTCCCTGAGCTTAACTTTTGCCCTAGTCTAACTTTCTCCCTGGCCTAAACCTTTCCCACAGTCTAACCTCTTCCTGTGGCCAAACATTTTCCCCTGGCCTACCTTCCCCCTTGGCCTAAGCTTTTCCCCAATCCTAATGTTTTCCCCCAGCCTAACGTTTTCCGTAGTCTATTCTTTCCCCTAGGCTAACCTTTTCCCCTAGCCTTACCATTTTCCCAGGCTTAGCCTTTTCTCCAAGCCTAACATTTCTCCCCTGCCTAACACTTTCCCCAAGCCTAAAGATTTTCCCTAACCTAACATTTACAGCAGGACCAACCGTCTCCTGGCCTAAACAATTTCCCCTGGCCTAAGGTTTTCCCTGTACTAAGCTTTTCTCCTGGCCTAACCTTGACCCCTTTCCTACCATCTTGCTGTAGCCTAAACCTTTCCCCTGGGCTAACCTTTTCCCCTGGCCATACCTTTTCTCCTACCGTAACCATTTCACCTGGCCTTATGTTTTCCCCTTGCCAAACCTTTTGCCTAGCCTAATCTTTCACCTAGCCTAACCATTTCCCCTTGCTTAACCTTGTCCCCTCCTCTAATCCTTTCTCCAGACAAAACCTGTCTCCTTGCCTAACCTTTTCCCTGAGCATAGTTTTTCCCAAGCCTGACCATTTTGCCTAGCCTTAGCTATTCCCCTGACCTAACTTTCTCCCTGGCCTAACTTTCTGCCCTAGCCTAACCTTTCCACCTAGCCTAAACTTTTCTCCTAGCCTAAATTTTTTCCCTAGGCTAATGGTTTCACTTAGCCTAATCTTCCCCATATCCTAAAGTCTTCACCTGGCCTAACCTTGTTCTCTGGCATAAACTTTTCCCCTGGCCTAACGTTTCCCAATAGCCTAATTTTACCCTAATCCACCCTAATAGTCTAATGGTACCCTAATCCACCCTTTCCCATAGCCTACCCTTTTCCCCTAGCCTATATTTTCTCCTACTCTAATCTTTCCCCTAGCCTAACCCTTTCCCCTAGCCTTATCTTTCTCCCAGGTATAGCCTGTTCCACTAACCTAACCTTGAAAAGCCTAACTCTTTCCCCTTGCATAACCTTTACCCCTAGCCTCACCTTTTTCCCAGGCTTTACATTTTCCCCTAGCATAACGTCTTCCCCTTGCCTAACCTTTTCCCCTGGCCAAACTGGTTCCTGGCCTAACCTTTTCCCCTGGCCTAGCTTTTCCCATAGCCTAACCTTTTCCCCTAGCCACACCTTTTCCCCTACCACAACCTTCTCCCCTGGCCTAATGTTTTCCCCTTGCCAAATCTTTTGCCCAACCTAGTCTTTCCCCTAGCCTATTTTCCTCTTGCCTAATCTTTTCCCCTAGCCTAACCTTTCCTTTAACCTATTTCCTATAGTATCACCTTTTCCCTTGGCCTAACCATTTCCCCTAGCTTAATTCTTTTCCCAGTCTTAAACTTTTCCCCAAAGCCTGACCCTTCCCAGTAGCCTAAGCTTTTCCCTGGCCTGACTTTTTCTCCTGGTCTAACGTTCTCCCCTGGCCTAATCATTTCCCCTATCATAACCTTTTCACTGATAACCTTTTCCCATGGTCTTACCTTTTCCCCTGGCTTAACCGTTTCCCATAGCCTAACCTTTCCCCTTAGCCTAATCCTTTTTCTGTTTTAACCTTTTTCCCTAAAGTAACCTTTTCCTTAGCCAAACCCTTTCCCAAAAGCCTGACCTTTTCCCCTAGCCTGGCCCTTTCAGTAGCCTAAGCTTTTCCCCTGGCTTTACACTTTCCCCTGGCCTAAAGCTTTCCACTGGCCTAACTGTTTCCCCCAGCCTAACACTGGCCCCTACCATAACCTTTTCCCCTAGCAGAACCTGTTCCCAGGCTTAAGCTTTTCCCCTGGCCTAACCTTTTCCCCTGGCCTAAGCTTTTCCTTCTCTTAACCTTTTCCCCTGGCCTAAGCTTTTTCCTGGTTTAAACATTTCCCTGCCGTAATGTTTTCCCCTCGCCTAACCTTTCCCCTAACCCAACTATTTCCCACAGCCTAACCTTTTCCCTTGGCCTAATCATTTCCCCCATCATAACTTTTTCACTGATAACCTTTTCCCATAGTCTGATCTTTTACCCTGGCTTACCCTTTTTCCATGGCCTAACCATAGCCCTTAGCCTAAACATTTCCCCTAGCTTAACCTTGTTCCCCAGAGTTAGCTTTTCCTTACCTTAACCTTTTCCCTTAGCCTGACCCTTTACACTAGCCTACACTTTTGCCCTGGATTAACGTTTTTCCCTGACCCAAGGTTTTCCTTTGTCTAACCTTTCCCCATGTCAAAAGCTTTCCCCCGGCCTAACCTTTTCTCCTAGCCTCAGCTAATTCCCGTAACCTAACCTTTAGTCCAAGCATAACGTTTCCTAGAGTCTAACCTTTTCCCCAGCCTAACCTTTTCCCCTGGCCAAACCTTTTCCCCGACAGTTACTTATTCCCCAGGTTAAACCTTTCCCCATGCCTAACTTTTCCCCCTAGCCTAACCTTTTCCCCTAGCCTAGCCTGTTTTCCTAGCCTAACTTTTTCCCTTAGCCTTAACTTTCCCTCCATCCTAACCTTTCCCGCTAGCACAACCTTTACACTAGTCTAATGCTTTTTTCTAACCTAAGCTTTTCTCCAGACCTAATCTTTAAACGTTGCCTACGTTTTTTCCTTAGTCTAACTTTTGCCCATGCCTAACCTTTCCCCTAACCTAACCATTGCCCATAGCCCAACCTTTCACCCTAGCCTAGCCATTTCCTTTAGCTTAACCTTTTTCCTGATCTTAACCTTTTTCCCAAAGCCTGACCTTTTCCCCTAGTTTTATCTTTTCTCGAAATTAACCATTTCCCATTGCCTAACCTTCTCCCCAGCCTAATCATTTCCCTAGCATAACCCTTGCACTGATAACCTTTTCCAGTGGCCTGACCTTTTTGCCTGACATGGGCTTTTCCCTCTCCTAAGATTTCCCCAACGTTTTTCCACTAGCATAACCTATTCCCTGACCTAAACTCATCCCCTGGCCTAACCTTGTCCCCTGGACTAACCTTTTCCCCTGGCCTCAGGTTTTCTCTGGCTCAAACTTTTCCCATGCCAGTTTCTTCCCCTGGCCTAAGATTGCCCATTATGTAATCTTTTCCTGTAGCCTAACCTTTTCCTCTGGCCTAACCTTTTCCCCAGCCTAACCTTTCCCCTAGACTAACCTTTCCCTTAGCCTAACATTTTCTCCTTGCCTAACCTTTTCCCCTTGTCCAACGTTTTCCCTAAGCCTAACCTTTTCCCTGACCCTAACGTTTTTCCCTAGCCTTTCCATTTCCCTTGGCCTAACTCTCTCAAAGGAAAGGCTAAGGCGGACCAAAATGGAAACAGAAGGCTTCAGGGCCAAGCCTGGAAGGCAAAGGCTCAGGGGCCAAAGCTGGAATTAGAAGTGTTCAGTGCCAGGCCTGGAAAACAAAGGGTGGAGACCAAAACTGGAAAGAGAAGGGTTCTGGGCCTAGCCTGTGGGGCAAAGCGATGGGGGGGAGCTCGCCCTGTAAGGAAAGCCCTGGGGGGACAAAACTGAAACGAGATGGGTTTGGCGTCCAGGCCTGGAAGGCAAAGGCTGGGGGCGTGGCAAAACTGGAAAGAGAAGCGTTCAGAGCCACACCGTCAAGGCAAAGGCTGGTGGCGGGGTAGCATAACTGGAACGAGAAGGCTTTGGAACCCTGCCTGAATAATGTTGGTATTTGTTAAGCGCTTACTATGTGCCGAGCACTGTTCTAAGCGCTGGGGTAGACATAGGGGAATCAGGTTGTCCCACGTGGGGCTCACAGTCTTAATCCCCATTTTTTACAGATGAGGGAACTGAGGCACAGAGAAGTTAAGAGACTTGCCCACAGTCACACAGCCGACAAGTGGCAGAGCTGGGATTCGAACTCATGAGCCCTGACTCCAAAGCCCATGCTTTTTCCACTGAGCCACGCTGCTTCTGCTTTCTGCCTGGAAAGCATACGCTGGGGAGGGGGGCAAAACTAGGAAGAGAGGAGTTCATTGTCAAGCCTTGAAGGCATAGGCTGGGGAGCCAAAACAGGAAAGCTAGGCGTTCCGGGGTAAGCCTGGAAAGCAAATGCTGGGGGTCCAAAACTGGATAGAGAAGGGATCGGAGCCAGGCCTGGAAGGCAAAGGCTGGGATGACAAAACCGGAGTGAGAGGGATCTGGGTACAGGTCTAGTAGGCAAAACCTGGTGTGGCAAAACTGAAATGGGAAAGGTTGAGGACCAAGCCTTGAAGGCATGGGCTGGGCGACCAAACCTGAATGAGACGGGTTTAGGACAGGCTTGTAAAGCAAAGGCTAGGGGCAAAAACTGGAAAGAGAACTGTTCTGGGCCAGGACTGGAAGGTACAACCTCTGGGACCAAAACTGGAAATAGAAGAGTTTGGAGCCAGGCCTGGAAGGGTAAGGCAGGGAGGCCAAAGCTGGAACAAGAACGGTTCAGTGCCAGGCCTGGAAGGAAAGGTTGGGGGGCCCAGGTCTGGTAGACAAAGGCTAGTTGGCTAAAGGTGGAATGAGAAGGAATCGAGGCCAGACCTGTAAGGCAAAGGCTGGGGGACCAGGTCTGGAAAGCAAAGGCTGGGGCGCCAAAACTGGAAAGAGAAGGGTTCTGGGGCACGTCGGAAAGCAAACGCTTGGGGGTCCAAAACTGGATAGAGAAGGGATCGGAGCCAAGCCTGGAAGACACAGGCTTGGTGACAAAACTGGAATGATAGGGGTCTGAGGACAGGCCTAGTAGGCAAAGCTTGGGGGGCGGGGGGGCAAAACTGAAACGAGAATGGTTCGGGGCCACTCTTGGAAGGCAAAGGCTGGGGGGCTCAAACTGGAAAGAGAAGTGTTTGGGGCCAGGTCTGGAAAGGCTAAGGCTGGCGGTAGTCGGGCGGGTGGGCGGGGGGGAGGGCGGGCCAACACTGGAAAGGAAACATGTTGGGGCCAGACCTGGAAGGGAAAGGTCGGGAGGTGAGGAGAAACCGGAAAGAGAAGGGTTCAGGGCCAGACCTGGAAGGCAAAGGCTGGAGGCCAAAACTAGAATGAGAACGTTTCGGGACCAAGACTGGAAGGGAAAGGCTGGGGGCCAAAACTTGAAGGAGAAGGGTACTGGGCTAGGTCTGGAAAGCATAGGCTGGGGGACCATAATGCGAACGAGAAGGGTTCAGAGTCATGCCTGGAAGGCAAAGGGAGTGGGGCCAATCCTGGAACACGAAGTGTTCAGGGCAAGGCTGGTCAGGCAAAGGCAGGGAGAATCAGGTCTGTAAGGAAAAGGCTAGGGGAGGGAGTAATCCTGGAAAAAGTGTTGAGAGCAAGGTCTGGAAGGCAAGGTTTGGGGGGTCAGGCCTAGAGGACAAAGGCTAGGAGGCCAAAACTGGAACGGGAAATGCTGAAGGCCAGGGGTATAAGGCAAATGCTGGGGGATCAAAACTGGATAGAGAAGGGTTTGGGGCCAGGTGTGGAAGGGCTGGGGGCCTAAATCTGGAAAGAGTAAAGTTCAGGGCCATGTTTGAAGACAAAGGCTGGGAGGCCCAACACTATCCCCTAACATAACCATTTCCCATCACCTAACCTCTTCCCCTTACCTAAAGGTTTTCCAGTAACCTCACCTATTCCCCTAGCCTACTGCTTTCCCTTAGCCTAACCTTTCCCCTAGACTAACCTTTTCCCCTGGCCTAACTTTTTCACAAAGCCTTAACTTTTTCCTTGGACCTAACCTTTCCCCTGTTCTGAGGTTTTCACCCGGCCAAACATTTCCCCTCACATAACCTTTTCTTAAGATTAAACCTTCCCCTGGCTTAACCTTTTTCCCTGGCCAAAACTTTTCTCCTGTCCTACGCTTTACCCTGGCTTAAACCTTTCCCCTGGGCTAACTTTTTCCCCAAGCCTAACCTTTCCTCTTGCCTAACCTTTTCCTTGAGCTTAACGTTTTGCCCTGGCCTTTCCTTTTCCCCTAGCCTTACCTTTTCCCCCAGCCTAACTTTCTTCCTGGGCTAATTTTTGCTCTTGGCCTAACCTCTTGCCCAGGCCTACCATTTTTCCATAGCCTATGCTTTTCCCCTATCCTAATGTTTCCCCTCAGCCTAAGGTTTTCCCCAATCTAATCTTGCCCCGAGTCTAATCTTGCCCTTAGACTTACCTTTTCCCCTAACCTAACCTTTTCCCTAGCCTAAAACTTTCCCTTAGCCTAATGTTTTCCCTTAGGCTAAGGTATCCCTTAGTCTAATCTTTCCCGTAGGCTAACCTTTTCCCCTGGTCTAACCTTTTCCTCTGGCCTAACTTTTTCACCTGGCCTAACCTCTTTCCGCAGCCTACCCTTTTCCTCGACCTACCTTTTGCCCCTGGCCTAAGATTTCCCATAGCCTAACCTTTTCCCTTAACCTAACATTTTCCCCTAACCAAACCTTGTCCCCTACCATAAAACTTTCCCCTGGCCTAATGTTTTCCCCTTGCCGAACCTTACATCTAGCTTTAACTTTCCCCTAGCTTAACCCTTCCCCCTAACCTAACCTTGTCTCCTGGCATAACCCTTTCCCCTAGCTTAACCGTTGTCCCTTGCCAAACATTTTCCTCTGGTCTAACTTTTTCCCCCACCTTAACCTTTTCCCCTGACCTACTCTTTTCCCCTAGCCTAATGTTTTCTCCTAGCCTAACTTGTCCCTTAGTCTACTCTTTCCCCTAGGGTAACCTTTTCCCCTAGCCTTACTATTTTACCAGGCTTAGCCTTTCCCCCTAACCTATCCTTTTCCTCCCGCCTAACTCATTCCCCTAGCCTAAACCTTTCCTCTAACATAACATATACACCAAGCCCAACCTTCTCCCTTGTTTAACCTTTTCTGCTAGCCTAACCATTTCCCCGGACCTAAACTTCTCCCCCGGCCTAACGTTTTACCCTGGTCAATATTTTCCCTGGCCAAACCTTTTCCCATAGCTTAACCTTTTCCCTTAGCCATACCTTTTCCCCTAACATAACCTTTTCATTGGCCTAATGTTTTCCCATTGCCAAACCTTCCGCCTAACCAAATCTTTGCCCTAGCATAACCATTTCCCTTTGCCTAACCTTTTCCTCTGGCCTAAGCTTTTCCACCAGCTTAACCTTTTCCTCTGACCTAACCTTTTACCCTGGTCTAAAATTTTCCCCTGGCCTGACCTTTTCACCTCACCTAACCTTTTCTTCCTACCAAACCTTTTCCTTGAGCCTCACATTTTCCTCAAGCCTTACCTTTTCCCCTTGACTGACCTTTTCCCCTGGCTTAACTTTTTTCCCCGACGTAAGCATTTTCCTGGCTTAATATTTTCCCCTGGTTTAACCATTTCCCCTAGCCTAAACGTTCCCCTTTGCCTAATCTTTTCCCTGAGCTTAAATTTTCCCGTAGTCCAACTTTCTCCCTGGCCTAACCTTTTCCCTTAGCCTAACCTCTTCCTGTGGCCTAACCTTTTCCTGTGGCCTAACCTTTTCCCCTGGCCTACCTTCTCTCTTGCCTAGGATTTTCCCCAATCCTAATGATTTCCCCCAGCCTAAGGTTTTCCCTAATCTATTCTTTCCCCTAGGCTAACCTATTCCTCTAGCCTTACCATTTTCCCAGGCTTAGCCTTTTCTCCTAGCCTAACCTTTTTCCCCTGCTTAACTCTTACCCCGAGCCTAAAGATTTTCCCAACCTAACACTTACACCAAGCCCAACCGTCTCCCTGGCCTAAACCATTTCTCCTGGCCTAGGTTTTTCCCTGTACTAAGCTATTCTCCTGGCCTAACCTTGTCCCCTTTCCTAACATTTTACCGTGGCCTAAACCTTTCCCCTGCTCTAACCTTTTCCCCTGGCCATACTTTTTCCCTTGCCGTAACCGTTTCACCTGGCCTTATGTTTTCCCCTTGCCAAACCTTTTGCCTAGCATAATCTTTCGCCTAGCCTAACAATTTCACCTTGCTTAACCTTGTCCCCTGGTCTAATCTTTTCCCCTAGACGAAACGTTTCTCCTTGCCTACCCTGAGCATAACGTTTTCCCCAAGCCTGACCCTTTTGCCTAGCCTTAGGTATTCCCCTGGCCTAACTTTCTCCCTGGCCTAACCTTTTCCCCTAGCCTAACCTTTTCACCTAGCCTCAACGTTTCTCCTAGCCTAAATATTTTCCCTAGGCTAATCGTTTCCCTTAGCCTAATCTTTCCCAAAGCCTAAGGTTTTCCCCTGGCCTAACGTTGTCCCCTGGCCTAAACTTTTCCCCTGGCCTAACGTTTCCCCATAGTCTAATCTTTTCCCTAGTCCACCCTTTCCCCTAGCCTTACCTTTTCCCCTAGCCTAACTTTGCTCCTAGTCTAAGCTTTCCCCTAGCCTAACTTTTCCCCGAGCCTAACCCTTTCCCCAGCCTAACCTTTTCCCCTAGCCAAACCTTTTCCCCTACCACTACCTTCTTCCCTGGCCTAATGATTTCCCCTTGCCAAAACCTTTGCCCAACCTAATCTTTCCCCTAGCCTATTTTCCCCTTGCCTACTCTTTTCCCCTGGTCTAACCTTTTCCCCTAGCCTAACCTTTTCCCCATGCCTGACCTTTTAACTCAGCCTGACTATTTACCATAGCCTAAGCTTTTTCCCAGGGCAAAACTTTGTCCTAACCTTTCCCCCTTTCCCCAAGCCTCAGCTAATTCCCCTAACCTAATCTTTACTCCTAGCCTAACCTTTCCTAGAGACTAACCTTTTCTCCTGGTCAAACCTTTTCCCATACAATAACCTATACCCTGCCTTAAGCTTTTCCTCTTGTCTAACCTTTTCCCATAGCCTAGCCTTTTTCACCTACTCTTTTTCCACGATCCTTAATTTTTCCCCTATTCCAATCTTTTCCCCCAGCCCAACCTTTCTGCAAACCAAAGACTTTCTCCTGACCTAACCTTTTCCCCTAACCTAATCTATAAACATTGCCTAGCCTTTTCCTGTAGCCTACCCTTTGCCCATGCCTAACCTTTCCCATAGCGTAAACATTTCTCCCAGCCTAACCTTTCCTTTAACCTATTTCCCATAGTCTCACCTTTTTCCCTTAGCCTAACCATTTCCCCTAGCTTAATTATTTTCCCAGTCTTATACTTTTCCCCAAAGCCTGACCCTTCCCAGTAGCCTCAGCTTTTCCCCTGGCCTAACCTTTTCTCCTGGCCTAACGTTCCCACCTGACCTAATCATTTCCCCTATCATAACATTTTCACTGATAACCTTTTCCCATGGTCTTACCTCTCCCACTGGCTTAACCTTTTATCATGGCCTAATCTTTTCCCTTAGCCTAATCCTTTTCCTGGTTCAACCTTTTCCCCTAAAGTAACCTTTTCCTGGTCTTTTCCCCTAGCCTGACCCTTTCCAGTAGCCTAAGCTTTTCCCCTGGCTTAACAGTTTCCCTGGGCCTAAAGCTTTCCAATGGCCTAAACGTTTCCCCCAGCCTAACATTGGCCCCTAACATAACCTTTTCCCCTAGCATAACGTTTTCCCAGGCTTAAACCTTTCCCCTGGCTTAACAGTTTCCCTAGGCCTAAAGCTTTCCACTGGCCTAAGCATTTCCCCCAGTCTAACATTGGCCCCTTCCATAAACTTTTCCCCTAGCATAAAATTTTCCCATGCTTAAACCTTTCCCCTGGCCTAACCTTTTCCCCTGGCCTAAGCTTTTTTCAGGTTTAAACATTTCCCTGCTGTAATGTTTTCCCCTTGCCTAACCTTTCCCCTAACCCAACTATTTCCAACAGCCCACCTTTTTCCCTAACCTATTCATTTCCCCCATCATAACCTTTTCACTGATAAACTTTTCCCATGGTCTGATGTTTTCCCCTGGCTAACCCTTTTCCCATGGCCTAACCATAGCCCTTAGCCTACCCCTTTCCCCTACCGTAACCTTTTTCCCCAGAGTAACCTTTTCCTTACCTTAACCTTTTCCCCTAGCCTGAGCCTTTCCATTAGCCTAAGCCTTTGCCCTGGATTAACGTTTTCCCCTAGCCTAACATTTTCCTCTGACTAACCTTTCCCCATGTCAAAACCTATCCCCTGGCCTAACCTTTTCTCCTAGTCTTAGCTAATTCCGCCAACCTAAACTTTACTCCAAGCATAACCTTTCCAAGAGTGTAACCTTTTCCTCTGGCCTAACCTTTTCCCCTGGCCAAACCTTTTCCCCGACAGTTACTTTTACCCCGTGTTAAACTTTTACCCATGACTAACCTTTCCCCTAGCCTAACCTTTTCCCCTGCTCTCCTAGCCTAACCTTTTCCCTTAGCCTTAACCTTTCCCCGATTCTCACCTTTCCCTCTAGCACAACCTTTCCAGTAGTTTAATGCTTTTTTCTAACCTAAGCTTTTCCCCTGACCTAATCTTTAAACGTTGCCTAGCTTTTTTCCTTAGTCTCACTTTTGCCAATGCCTATCCTTTCCCCTATCCTACCCCTTGCCCATTGCCTAACCTTTAACCCTAGCCTAGCCATTTCCTTTAGCTCAACTTTTTTCCTGGTTTTAAGCTTTTCCCCAAAGCCTGACCTTTAACCCTAGTCTTATCTTTCCTCGAACTTAACCATTTCCCATTGCCTGACCTTTTCCCCAGCCTAATCATTTCCCCTAGCATAACCCTTGCACGGGATAACCTTTTCCCGTGGCCTGACCTTTTTGCCTGGCCTAAGCTTTTTCCTCTCCTAACATTTTCCCCAGGCCCAGCCTATTCCCCTGGGCTACGTTTTTCCACTAGCATAACGTTTTCCCTGACTTAAACTCATTCCCTGGCCTAACCTGCCCCTGGACTAACCTTTTCCCCTGGCCTAAGCTTTTCCCTGGCTTAAACCTTTCTCTTGCCACTTTTTCCCCCTAGCCTAAGATTGCCCATCATGTAATCTTTTCCTCAGGCCTAACCTTTCCCCCTAGCCTAACCTTACCCCTAGACTAACTTTTCCCTTAGCCTAACATTTTCTCCTTGCCTAACCTTTTCCCCTTGTCCAATCTTTTCCCTGAGCCTAACATATTCCCTGAGCCTAACATTTTCCCTGACCCTAACGTTTTTCCATAGCCTGTCCATTTCCCTTGGCCTAACTCTCTCAAAGGAAAGGCTAAGGGTGACCAAAATGGAAACAGAAGGGTTCAGGGCCAAGCCTGGAAAGCAAAGGCTCAGGGGCCAAAACTGGAATTAGAAGTGTTCAGGGCCAGGCCTGGAAAGCAAAGGGTGGGGACCAAAACTGGAAAGAGAAGGGTTCTGGGCCTACCCTGGAAGGCAAAGCGACGAGGGGGGTGTGGACTAAGCCTATAAGGCAAGCCCTGGAGGGACAAAACTGAAACGAGAAGGGTTTGGGGTCCAGGCCTGGAAGGCAAAGGCTGGGGTGCCATAACAGGAACGAGAAGGGTTTGGAACCCTGCCTGGAAAGCATAGGTTGGAGAGCGGGGCAAATCTAGAAATAGAAGAGTTCATGGTCAAGCCTTGAAGGCAAAGGCTGGAGACCCAAAACAGGAAAGCTAAGCCTTCCGCGGTAGGCCTGGCAAGCAAATGCTGGGGGTCCAAAACTGGATAGAGAAGGGATCGGAGCCAGGCCTGCAAGGCAAAGGCCCGGGTGACAAAACCGGAGTGTTAGGGGTCTGGGTACCGGTTACTGAGCTAACCCTTGCAAAATCTGGTGGGCCAAAACTGAAACGAGAAAGGTTGAGGACCAAGCCTGGAAGGCATAGGCTGGGGGAACAGACCTGAATGAGATGGGTTTGGGACAAGCTTGTAAAGCAAAGGCTAGGGGCAAAAACTGGAAAGAGAAGTGTTCAGGGCCAGGACTGGAAGGTACAACCTCTGGGACCAAAACTGGAAATAGAAGAGTTTGGAGCCAGGCCTGGAAGGGCAAGGCTGGGGGTCCAAAACTGGAACAAGAACGGTTCAGTGCCAGGCCTAGAAGGAAAGGTTGTGGGGCCCAAGTCTGAAAGACAAAGGCTGGTTGGCCAAAAGTGGAATGAGAAGGATTTGAGGCGAGACCTGTCAGGAAAAGGCTGGGGGACCAGGTCTGGAAAGCCAAGGCTGGGGCGCCAAACCTAGAAAGAGAAGGGTTCGGGGTCAGGTCTGGAAAGCAAATGCTGGAGGGGTCCAAAACTGGATAGAGAAGGGATCGGAGCCAAGCCTGGAAGGCACAGGCTGGGGGGACAAGGACTGGAATGATAGGGGTCTGGGGAAAGGCCTAGTAGGCAAATTGGGCGGGGGGTATCATAAACGAGAAGGGTTCGGGGCCACTCTTGGAAGGCAAAGGCTGGGGGGCTAATACTGGAAAGGGAGGTTTTCGGGGCCAGGTCTGGAAACGCTAAGGCTGGCCGGGGGAGGGGGGGTAGCGGGGGCAAAACTGGAAGGGGAACAGGTTGCGGCCAGACCTGGAAGGGAAAGGTCGGGGGGTGAGGAGAAACTGGAAAGAGAAGGGTTCAGGACCAGGCCTGGAAGGCAAAGGCTGGGGGCCAAAACTAGAAGGAGAAGGGTTTGGGACCAAGACTGGAAGGCCAAGGCTGGGGGCTAAAACTAGAAGGAGAAGGGTACAGGCCTAGCTCTGGAAGGTATAGGCTGGGGGACCATAATGGGAACGAGAAAGGTTCAGAGTCATGCCTGGAAGGCAAAGGGAGAGGGGCCAATCCTGGAAAACCAAGTGTTCAGGGCAAGGCCTGTCAGGCAAAGACAGGGAGATTCAGGTCAGGAAGGAAAAGGCTGGGGGAGGGAGCAATCCTGGACCACAGTGTTCAGAGCAAGGCCTGGAAGGCAAGGTTTGGGGCTTCAGGTCTAGAAGACAAAGGCTAGGGGGCCAAAACTGGAACGAGTAAGGTTCAAGGCCAGGCCTATAAGGCAAATTCTAGGGGATCAAAACTGGATAGAGAAGGGTTTGGGGCCAGCTCTGCAAGGCAAAGCCTGGGGGGCCAAATCTGGAAAGAGCAAGGTTCAGGGCCATGTTTGAAGACAAAGGATGGGGGGCCCAAGTCTTTCCCCTAACATAACCATTTCCCATCACCTAACCTTTTCCTCTTACCTAAACTTTGTCCAGTAATCTCACCTTTTCCTCTAGCCTAATGCTTTCCCTTAGCCTAATCTTTCCCCTAGACTAACCTTTTCCCCGGCCTAAATTTTTCACATAGCCTTACCTTATTCCTTGACCCCAACCTTTTCCCTCATCTGAGGTTTTCACCTAGCCAAACCTTTCCCCTAAGCTAACCTTTTCTTAGGATTAACCTTTTTCCTTGGCCTAAACCTTTCTCCTGTCCTAAGCTTTTCCCTGGCTTAAACCTTTCCCCTGGGCTAACTATTTCCCCAGGCCTAACCTTTCCTCTTGCCTAACCTTTCCCCTGACCTTTACGTTTTCCCCTGGCCCTTCCGTTTCCCCTAGCCTTACCTCTTCCCCCAGCCTAACTTTCTCCCTGGGCTAATTTTTTCTCTTGGCCTAACCTCTTCCCCTGGCCTACCATTTTTCCATGGCCTATGCTTTTCCCCTATCCTAATGTTTCCCCCCAGCCTGACGTTTTCCCAAATCTAATCTTGCCCCGAGTCTAATCTTGCACGTAGACTTACCTTTTTCCCTAACCTGACCTTTTCCCCCAGCCTAAACCTTTCCCTTAGCCTACGGTATCCCTTAGTCCAATCTTTCCCCTAGGCTAACCTTTCCCCCTGGCCTAATCCTTTCCTCTGGCCTAACCTTGTCAGCTGGCCTAACCATTTTCCCCAGCCTACCCTTTTCCCCCACCTACCCTTTGCCCCTTCCCTTAGCTTTCCCCTAGCCTAACCTTTTCCCTTAACCTAACATTTTCCCCTAGCCATACCTTCTCCCCTACCATAATCCTTTCCCCTGGTCTAATGTTTTCCCCTTGCAGAACCTTAAACCAAGGTTAAACTTTCCCCTAGCTTAACCATTTCCCCTTGCCTAACTTTTCCCCCTGGTCTAACTTTTTCCCCTGCCTTTACCTTTTCCCCTGACCTTCTCTTTTCCCCTAGGCTAATGATTTCTCCTAGCCTAACTTTTCCTTTAGTCTACTCTTCCCCCTAGAGTAACCTTTTCCATAACATTACTATTTTACCAGGCTTAGTACTCCTGCCTAACTCTTTCCCCTATCCTAAACCTTTCCTCTAACCTAACATTTACACCTAGCGCAACCTTCTCCCTTGTCTACACTTTTCCGCTAGCCTAACCTTGTCTCCGGATCTAAACTTCTCCCCGGCCTAACGTTTTACCCTGGCCAAGCTTTTCCCTGGACAAACCTTTTCCCATAGCTTAACCTTTTCCCATAGCCATACCTTTTCCCCTAACATAACCTTTTCCTGGGCCTAATGTTTTCCCATTGCCAAACCTTCCACCTAACTTAATCTTTGCCCTAGCATAGCCATTTCCCCTTGCCTAACCTTTTCCTCTGGCCTAAGCTTTTCCCCTAGCTTAACCTTTTTCCCTGACCTAACCTTTTACCCTGGTCTAAGATTTTCCCCTGGCCTGACCTTTTCACCTCACCTAACCTTTTCTTCCTACCTAACCTTTTCCTTTAGCCTCATGTTGTCCCCAAGCCTTACCTTTTCCCCTTGCCTGACTTTTTCCACTGGCCTAACTTTTTCGCCTACCCAAGATTTTCCCTGGCTTAATCTATTCCCCATAGTCTAAACATTTCCCCTAGCCTAACCTTTCCCCCTTGCCTAATCTTTTCCCTGAGCTTAACATTTCCCCTTGTCTAACTTCCTCCCTGGCCTAACCTTTTCCCTTAGCCTAACCTCTTCCTGTGGCCTAACCTTTTCCCCTGGCCTACCTTCTCTCTTGGCCTAAACTTTTCCACAATCAAAATGTTTTCCCCCAGCCTAACGTTTTCCCTAGTCCGTTCTTTCCCCTAGGCTAACCTTTTCCCCTAGCCTTACCATTTTCTCGTAGCCTAACCTTTTTCCCTGGCCAAACTCTTTCCATGAGCCTAAAGATCTTCCCTAACCTAACATTTACACCAAGCCCAACCATCTCCCTGGCCTAAACCATTTCCCCTGGCCTAAGTTGTTCCCTGAACTAAGCTTTTCTCCTGGCCTAACCTTGTCCCCTTTCCTAACCTCTTCCTGTAGTTTAAACCTTTCCCCTGGCCTAACATTTTCCCCTGGCCATACCTTTTCCAATACCGTAACCGTTTCACCTGGCCTTCTGTTTTCTCCTTGCCAAACCTTTTGCCTACCCTATCTTTCGCCTTGCCTAACCATTTCCCCTTGCTTAAGCTTGTCCCCTGGTCTAATCTTTTCCCCCAGACAAAACCTTTCTCCTTGCCTAACCTTTGCCCTGAGCATAACGTTTTCCCCAAGCCTGAGCTTTTTGCCTAGCCTCAGCTATTCCCCTGGCCTAACTTTCTCCATGGCCTAACCTTTTGCCTTAGCCTAAACTTTTCAGCTAGCCTAAACTTTTCTCCTGGCCTAATTTTTTTCCCTAGGCTAATGGTTTCGCTTAGCCTAATCTTTCCCATATCCTAATGTCTTCCCCTGGCCTAACCTTGTCGCCTGGACTTAACTTTTCCCCTAGCCTAACGTTTCCCCATAGTCTAATCTTTTCCCTAGTCCACTCTTTCCCCAAGCCTTCCCTTTTCCCCTAGCCTAACTTTTCTCCTAGTCTAATCTTTCCCCTAGCCTAACCCTTTCCCCTAGCCTTATCTTGCTCCCAGGTTTAGCCTGTTCCACTAACCTAACCTTGAAAAGCCTAACTCTTTCCCCTTGTGTAACCTTTTCCCCTAGCCTCACCTTTTTCCCAGGCTTAGCATTTTCCCCTAGCATATGGTCTTCCCCCTGCCTAACTTTTTCCCCTGGCCTAACTGTTCCCTGGCCTAACGTTTTCCCCTGGCCTAGCTTTTCCCATAGCCTAACCTTTTCCCCTAGCCAAACCTTTTCCCCTACCACAACCTTCTCCCCTGGCCCAATGTTTTCCCCTTGCCAAACCTTTTGCCCAACCTAATCTTTCCCCTAGCCTATTTTCCCCTTACCTAATCTTTTCCCCTGGTCTAACATTTTCCCCTAGCCTAACCTTTTCCCCATGCCTGACCTTTTAACTCAGCCTGACCATTTTCCATTACCTAAGCTTTTTCTCAGGGCAAAACCTTGTCCTAACCTTTCCCCCTTTTCCCCAGGCCTCAGCTAATTCCCCTAACCTAACCTTTACTCCTGGCCAAACCTTTCCTAGAGACTAACCTTTTCTCCTGGTCAAACCTTTTCCCATACAATAACCTTTACCCTGGCTTAATCTGTTCCTCTTGTCTAACCTTTTCCCAGCTTTTCCCCTTGTCTAACCTTTTCTAACCTTTTTCAGCTAGCCTTTTTCCACTATCCTTAATTTCCCCCTATTCCAATTTTTCCCCCAGCCCAACCTTTCTGCAAACCTAACACTTTCTCCTAACCTAACCTTTTCCCCTAACCTAATCTTTAAACATTGCCTAGCCTTTTCCTGTAGCCCAACCTTTGCCCATGCCCAACCTTTCCCATAGCCTAAACATTTCTCCTAGCCTAACCGATCTTTTAACCTATTTCCCATAGTCTCACCTTTTCCTTTAGTCTAACTATTTCCCCTAGCTTAATTCTTTTCCCGGTCTTAAACTTTTCCCCAAAGCCTGACCCTTCCCAGTAGCCTAAGCTTTTCCCCTCGCCTAACTTTTTCTCCTAGCCTAATGTTCTCCCCTGGCCTAATCACTTCCCCTATCATAACCTTTTCACTGATAACCTTTTCCCATGGTCTTACCTTTTCTCCTGGCTTAACCTTTTCCCAAGGCCTAACCTTTTCCCTTAGCCTAATCCTTTTCCTGGTTTAACCTTTTTCCCTGAAGTAACCATTTCCTTAGCCAAACCTTTTCCCAAAAGCCTGACCTTTTCCCCTAGCCTGACCCTTTCCAGTTGCCTAAGCTTTTCCCCTGGCTTAACAGTTTCCCCTGGCCTAAAGCTTTCACCCAACCTAACATTAGCCCCTACCATAACCTTTTCCCCTAGCAGAACCTGTTCCAAGGCTTAAACCTTTCCCCTGGCCTAAGCCTTTCCTTCTCTTAACCTTTTCCCCTGGCCTAAGCTTCTTCCTGGTTTAAACATTTCCCTGCTGTAATGTTTTCCCCTTGCCCAACCTTTCCCCTAACCCAACTATTTCCCACAGCCTAACCTTTTCCCCTGGCCTAATCATTTCCCCCATCATAACTTTTTCACTGATAACCTTTTCCCATGGTCTGATCTTTTCCCCTGGCTTAACATTTTCCCATGGCCTAACCATATCACTTAGCCTAACATTTTGCCCTAGCTTAACCTTTTTCCCCAGAGTAACCTTTTTCTTACCTTAACCTTTTCCCCTAGCCTGAGCCTTTCCAGTAGCCTACGCTTTTGCCCTGGATTAACGTTTTCCCCTGGCCTAACGTTTTGCTCTGGCTAACCTTTCCCCATGTTGAAAGCTTTCCCCTGGCCTAACCATTTCTCCTAGCCTCAGCTAATTCTCCTAAACTAACCTTTACTCCAACATAACCTTTCCTAGAGTCAAACCTTTTCCCCGAGCCTAACCTTTTCCCCTGGCCAAACCTTTTCCCCGACAGTTACTATTACCAGGGGTTAAGCCTTTCCCCATGCCTAACCTTTTCTACTAGCCTAACCTTTTCCCCTAGCCTAGCTTGTTCTCCTAGCCTAACCTTTTCCCTTAGCCTTACCTTTTCTCCCATTCTAACCTTTCCCGCTAGCACAACCTTTCCAATAGTCTAATGCTTTTTTCTGACCTAAGCTTTTCTCCAGACCTAATCTTTAAACGTTGTCTAGCTTTTTTCCTTGGACTGACTTTTGCCCATGCCTAACCTTTCCCTTATCCTAACCATTGCCCATAGCCTAACCTTTCGCCCTAGCCTAGCCATTTCCTTTAGTTTAACCTATTTCATGATCTTGACCTTTTCCCCTAGTTTTATGTTTTCTCGAACAAAACCATTTCCCATTGCCTAACCTTCTCCCCAGGCTAATCATTTCCCCTAGCATAACTCTTGCACTGATAACCTTTTCCCGTGGCCTGACCTTTTTGTCTGGCCTAAGCTTTTTCTGCTCCTAACATTTTCTCCAGGCCCAACCTATTCCCCTGGCCTCCGTTTTTCCACTAGCATAACCTTTTCCCTGACTTAAACTCATCCCCTGGCCTAACCGTATCCCCTGGACTAACCTTTTCCCCTGGCCTCAGCTTTTCCTTGGCTCAAAACTTTCCCTTGCCAGTTTCTTCCCCTGGCCTAAGATTGCCCATCGTGTAATCTTTTCCTCTGGCCTAACCTTTTCCTCTGGCCTAACCTTTTCCCCTAGCCTAACCTTTCCTCTAGACTAACTTTGCCTTTAGTTTAACATTTTCTTCTTGCCTAACCTTTTCCCCTTGTCCAACCTTTTCCCTGAGCCTAACCTTCTCCCTGACCCTACCATTTTTCCCTAGCCTTTCCATTTCCCTTGGACTAACTCTCTCAAAGGAAAGGCTAAGGGGAAGCAAAATGGAAACAGAAGGGTTCAGGGCCAAGCCTGGAAGGCAAAGGCTCAGGGGTCAAAACTGTAATTAGAAGTGTTCAGGGCCAGGCTTGGAAAGCAAAGGGTGGGGGCCAAAACTGGAAAGAGAAGGGTTCTGGGCCTAGCCTGGAAGGCAAAGCGATGCGGGGGGGGGGGGGGGGTGGTTAGACCTGTAAGTCATGCCCTGGGGGGACAAAACTGAAACAAGAAGGGTTTGGGATCCAGGCCTGGAAGGCAAAGGCTGGGGGAGGGGTGGCAAAACTGGAAAGAGAAGGGTTCAGGGCCAGACCGGGAAGGCAAAGGCATGGGGGAGAAGCAGCGTGGCTCAGTGGAAAGAGCACGGGCTTTGGAGTCAGAGGTCATGGGTTTGAATCCCAGCTCGGCCACTTGTCAGGTGTGTGAATTTGGGCAAGTCACTTAACTTCTCGGTGCCACAGTTATCACATCTGTAAAATGGGGATTAAGATTGTGAGCCCAAGTGGGACAACCTGATTCCCCTGTGTCTACCCCAGCGCTTAGAACAGTGCTCGGCACATAGTAAGAGCTTAACAAATACCAACATTTATTTATTTATGGGGGGAGGGCATAACTGGAACGAGAAGGGTTTGAAACCCTGCCTGGAAAGCATAGGCTGGGGAGGGGGGCAAAACTAGAAAGAGCAGGTTCATGGTCAAGCCTTGAAGGCAAAGGCTGGGGAGCCAAAACAGGAAAGCTAAGCATTCCGGGGTAGGCCTGGAAAGCAAATTCCTTAACTCCCATTCTCTCCTAGACCCCCTCCAATCTGGCTTCCGTCCCCTCCACTTTACCGAGACTGCTCTCTCTAAGGTCACCCATGACCTCCTTCTTGCCAAATCCAATGGCTCCTACTCCATTCTAATCCTCCTTGACCTCTCTGCTGCCTTTGACACTGTCGACCATCCCCTCCTCCTCCATACTTCATCTCACCTTGGCTTCACGGACTCCGTCCTCTCCTGGTTCTCCTCTCACCTCTCTGGCCGGTCATTCTCGGTCTCCTTCGTTTGCACCTCCTCCCCATCCCATTCTTTAACTGTTGGAGTTCCTCAAGGGCCAGTTCTTGGCCCTCTTCTGTTCTCCATTTACACTCACTCCCTCGGTGAACTCATTCGCTCTAACGGCTTTGACTACCATCTCTACGCAGATGACAGGTAGATCTACATCTCTGCCCCTGTCCTCTCCCCCTCCCTTCAGGCTCGCATCTCCTCCTGCCTCCAGGACGTCTCCACCTGGATGTCGGCCCGCCACTTAAAACTCAACATGAGCAAGATTGAGCTCCTCATCTTCCCTCCCAAACCCGGTCCTCTCCCAGACTTCTCTATCACTGTGGATGGCACGACCATCCTTCCCGTCTCTCGGGCCCTCAATCTCGGTGTCATCCTTGACTCGTCTCTCTCGTTCACCCCACACATCCTATCCGTTACCAAGACCTGCCGGTTTCACCTCTACAATATCGCCAAGATCCGCCCTTTCCTCTCCACCCAAACGGCTACCTCACTGCTACAGGCTCTCGTTATATCCCGGCTAGACTACTGTGTCAGCCTTCTCTCTGACCTCCCTTCCTCCTATCTCGCCCAGCTCCAGTCTATTCTTCACTCCTCTGCCCGGCTCATCTTCCTGCAGAAACGATCTGGGCATGTCACTCCCCTTCTTAAACAACTCCAGTGGTTGCCTATCAACCTCCACTCCAAACAAAAACTCCTCACTCTAGGCTTCAAGGCTCTCCATCACCTTGGCCCTTCCTAACTCTCCTCCCTTCTCTCTTTCTACCACCCACCCCGCACGCTCCGCTCCTCTGCCGCCCACCTCCTCACCGTCCCTCGGTCTCGCCTATCCCGCCGTCGACCCCTGGGCCACGTCCTCCCGCGGTCCTGGAACGCCCTCCCTCCTCACCTCCGCCAAACTGATTCTCTTCCCCTCTTCAAAACCCTACTTAAAACTCACCTCCTCCAAGAGGCCTACCCAGACTGAGCTCCTCTTCTCCCTTTACTCCCTCTGCCACCCCCCTTTACCTCTCCACAGCTAAACACTCTTTCCCCCTTTCCCTCTGCTCCTCCACCTCTCCCTTCCCATCCCCACAACACTGTACTCATCCGCTCAACTGTATATATTTCCATTACGCTATTTATTTTGTTAATGAATTGTACATCGCCTTGATTCTATTTAGTTGCCATTGTTTTTACGAGATGCTCTTCCCCTTGACTCTATTGCCATTGTTCTTGTCTGTCCGTCTCCCCCGATTAGACTGTAAGCCCATCAAACGGCAGGGACTGTCTCTATCTGTTGCCGACTTGTTCATTCCAAGCGCTTAGTACAGTGCTCTGCACATAGTAAGCGCTCAATAAATACTATTGAATGAATGAACAAATGCTGAGGGTCCAAAACTGGATAGAGAAGGGATCGGAGCCAGGCCTTGAAGGCACACCCCCGGGTGACAAAACCGGGGTGAGAGGGGTCTGGGTACAGGTCTAGTAGACAAAACCTGGTGGGGCAAAACTGAAACGAGAAAGGGTGAGAACCATGCCTTTAAGGCTTAGGCTGGGGGACCAAACCTGAATGAGACGGGTTTAGGACAATCTTGTAAAGCAAAGGCTAGGGGCAAAAACTGGAAAGAGAAGTGTTCAGGGCCTGGACTGGAAGGTACAACCTCTGGGAGCAAAACTGGAAATAGAAGAGTTTGGAGCCAGGCCTGGAAAGGCAAGGCTGGGGGTCCAAAACTGGAACAAGAAGGGTGCAGTGCCAGGCGTAGAAGGAAAGGTTGGGGGGTCCAGGTCTGGAAGACAAAGGCTGGTTGGCCAAAAGTGGAATGAGAATGATTCGAGGCCAGACCTGTCAGGCAAAGGCTGGGGGACCAGGTCTGGAAAGCAAAGTCTAGGGCGCCAAAACTGGAAAGAGAAGGGTACGGGGTCAGGTCTGGAAAGCAGCTGCTTCGGGATCCAAAACTTGATTGAGAAGGGATCGGAGCTAAGCCTGGAAGGCACAGACTGGGGGGACAAAACTCGAATGATAGGGGTCTGGGGACAGGCCTAGTAGGCATAGGTTGTGGGGGGGGGGTGTGTAACCGAAGTGAGAAGGGTTTGGGGCCACTCATGGAAGGCAAAAGTTGTGGGGCTAAAACTGGAAAGGGAAGTGTTCGGGGCCAGGTATGGAAAGGCAAAGGCTGGCGCGGGGGGGCGGTGTGTGGCGGAGGCAAAACAGGAAGGGGAAAATGTTGCCGCCCGACCTGGAAGGGAAAGGTCAGGGAGTGAGGAGAAACTGGAAAATGAAGGGTTCCGGGCCAGACCTGTAAGGCAAAGGCTTGGGGCCAAAACTAGAATGAGAAGGATACGGGGCTGGGTCTGGAAGGCATAGGCTGGGGGAGGGGGTCAATCCTGGAACACAGAGTTCAGAGCAAGGCCTGGAAGGCAAGGTTTGGAGGGTCAGGCCTAGAATACAAAGGCTAGGGGGCCAAAACTGGAACTAGAAAGGTTCAAGGCCAGGTGTAAAAGGCAAATGCTGATACTAAATGCTGATGCAAAACTAATAATAATAATAATAATGTTGGTATTTGTTAAGCGCTTACTATGTGCCGAGCACTGTTCTAAGCGCTGGGGTAGACATAGGGGAATCAGGTTGTCCCACGTGGGGCTCACAGTCTTAATCCCCATTTTACAGATGAGGGAACTGAGGCACAGAGAAGTTAAGTGACTTGCCCACAGTCACACAGCCGACAAGTGGCAGAGCTGGGATTCGAACTCATGAGCCCTGACTCCAAAGCCCATGCTCTTTCCACTGAGCCACGCTGCTTCTCCAACTAGAAGATCTTATCTAACTAGATAGATAAGGGTTAAGGGCCAGCTTTGGAAGGCAAAGGCTGGGCGGCCAAATCTGGAAAGAGTAAGGTTCAGAGCCATGTTTGAAGGCAAAGGCTGTGGGGCCCAACACTTTCCCCTAACATAACCATTTCCCATCTCCAAACCTTTGCCTCTTACCTAAAATTTTTCCAGTAACCTCACCTTTTCCCCTAGCCTAATGCTTTCCCTTAGGCTAACCTAACCCCAGCCTAACCTTTCCCCTAGCCTAACCGTTTCCCTGGCCTAACATTTTCACATAGCCTTACCTTTTTCCTTGGCCCTAACGTTTTCCCTGGTCTGAGGTTTTCACCTAGCAAAACCTTTCCCCTAATATAACCTTTTCTTAGGATTAAACTTTTCCCCTGGCTTAACCTTTTTCCCTGGCCTAAACCTTTCTCCCGTCCTAAGCTTTGCCCTGGCTGAAACCTTTCCCCTGGGTTAACCTTTTCCCCAAGCCTAACCTTTCCTCTTGCCTAACCTTTTCCCTGAGCTTAACGTTTTCCCCTGGCCTTTCCCTTTCCCCTAGCCTTACCTTTTCCCCCAGCCCTACGTTCTCCCTGGGCTAATTTTTTCTCTTGGCCTAACCTCTTCCCCTGGCCTACCATTTTTCCATAGCCTATGCTTTTCCCCTATCCTAGTGTTCATTCATTCATTCAATAGTATTTATTGAGCGCTTACTATGTGCAGAGCACTGTACTAAGCGCTTGGGATGAACAAGTCGGCAACAGATAGAGACAGTCCCTGCCGTTTGACGGGCTTACAGTCTAATCGGCGGAGACGGACAGACAAGAACAATGGCAATCAACAGCGTCAAGGGGAAGAACATCTCGTAAAAACAATGGCAACTAAATAGAATCAAGGCGATGTACAAAATAGATAGGGTAACGAAAATATATACAGTTGAGCGGACGAGTACAGTGCTGTGGGGATGGGAAGGGAGAGGTGGAGGAGCAGAGGGAAAAGGGGAAAATGAGGCTTTAGCTGCGGAGAGGTAAAGGGGGGATGGCAGAGGGAGTAGAGGGGGAAGAGGAGCTCAGTCTGGGAACGCCTCTTGGAGGAGGTGATTTTTAAGTAGGGTTTTGAAGAGGGAAAGAGAATCAGTTTGGCGGAGGTGAGGAGGGAGGGCGTTCCAGGACCGTGGGAGGACGTGACCCAGGGGTCGACGGCGGGATAGGCGAGACCGAGGGACGGTGAGGAGGTGGGCGGCAGAGGAGCGGAGCGTGCAGGGTGGACGGTAGAAAGAGAGAAGGGAGGAGAGGTAGGAAGGGGCAAGGTGATGGAGAGCCTTGAAGCCTAGAGTGAGGAGTTTTTGTTTGGAGCGGAGGTTGATAGGCAACCACTGGAGTTGTTTAAGAAGGGGAGTGACATGCCCAGATAGTTTCTGCAGGAAGATGAGCCGGGCAGCGGAGTGAAGAATAGACTGGAGCGGGACGAGAGAGGAGGAAGGGAGGTCAGAGAGAAGGCTGACACAGTAGTCTAGCCGGGATATAACGAGAGCCCGTAATAGTAAGGTAGCCGTTTGGGTGGAGAGGAAAGGGCGGATCTTGGCGATATTGTAGAGGTGAAACCGGCAGGTCTTGGTAACGGATAGGATGTGTGGGGTGAACGAGAGGGACGAGTCAAGGATGACACCGAGATTGCGGGCCTGAGAGACGGGAAGGATGGTCGTGCCATCCACGGTGATAGAGAAGTCTGGGAGAGGACCGGGTTTGGGAGGGAAGATGAGGAGCTCAGTCTTGCTCATGTTGAGTTTTAGGTGGCGGGCCGACATCCAGGTGGAGACGTCCCGGAGGCAGGAGGAGATGCGAGCCTGAAGGGAGGGGGAGAGGACAGGGGCGGAGATGTAGATCTGCGTGTCATCTGCGTAGAGATGGTAGTCAAAGCCGTGAGAGCGGATGAGTTCACTGAGGGAGTGAGTGTAAATGGAGAACAGAAGAGGGCCAAGAACTGACACTTGAGGAACTCCAACAGTTAAAGGATGGGAGGGGGAGGAGGCTCCAGCGAAGGAGACCGAGAATGATCGGCCAGAGAGGTAAGAGGAGAACCAGGAGAGGACAGAGTCCGTGAAGCCAAGGTGAGATAAGGTATGGAGGAGGAGGGGATGGTCGACAGTGTCAAAGGCAGCAGAGAGGTCAAGGAGGATCAGAATGGAGTAGGAGCCATTGGATTTGGCAAGAAGGAGGTCATGGGTGACCTTAGAGAGAGCAGTCTCGGTAGAGTGGAGGGGACGGAAGCCAGATTGGAGGGGGTCTAGGAGAGAATGGGAGTTAAGGAATTCTAGGCATCGATTGTAGATGACTCGTTCTAGGATTTTGGAAAGGAAGGGTAGTAGGGAGATAGGACGATAACTGGAGGGGGAAGTGGGGTCAAGAGCGGGTGCTTTTTTAGTGTTTGCTCCCAGCCTAACGTTTTCCCAAATCTAATCTTGCCCTGAGCCTAACCTTGCCCCTCGACTTGCCTTTTCCCCTAACCTAACCTTTTCCCCTTGACTAAACCTTTCCCTTAGCCTAATGTTTTCTCTTAGTCTAAGGTATCCCTTAGTCTAATCTTTCCCCTAGGCTAACCTTTTCCCCGGGCCTATCCTTTTCCTCTGGCCTAACCTTTTCACCTGGCCTAACCTTTTTCCCCAGCCTACCCTTTTCCCCGACCTAGCCTTTGCCCCTGGCCTAAGCTTTCCCCTAGCTTAACCTTTTCCCTTAACCTAACATTTTCCCCTAGACATACCTTTTCCCCTACCATAAACCTTTCCCCTGGCCTAATGTTTTCCCCTTGCCGAAGCTTACACCAAGCTTAAACTTTCCCCCAGCTTAGCCTTTTCCCCTAAGCGAACCTTGTTCCCTGGGCTAAATGTTTCCCCTAGCTTAACCATTTTCCCTTGCCTAATTTTTTCCCCTGGTCTAACTTTTTCCCCTACCTTAACCTTTTCCCCTGACCTACTCTTTTCCCTTAGCCTAATGTTTTCTCCTAGCCTAACATTTCCCTTAGTCTACTCTTTCCCCTACAATAACCTTTCCCCTAGCCTTACTATTTTACCAGGCTTCGCCATTTCCCCTAACCTATCTTTTTCCTCCCACCTAACTCTTTCCCCTAGCCTAAACCTTTCCTCTAACCTAACATTTACACCAAGCCCAACCTTCTCCCTTGCTTACCCTTTTCCGCTAGCCTAACCTTTTCTCTGGACCTAAACTTCTCCCCCGGCCTAACGTTTTACCCTGGCCAAGCTGTTCCCTGGCCAAACCTTTTCCCATAGCTTAACCTTTTCCCTTAGCCATACCTTTTCCCCTAACATAACCTTTTCCTTGGCGTAATGTTTTCCCATTGCCAAACCCTCCGCCTAACCTCGTCTTTGCCCTAGCATAACCATTTCCCCTTGCCTAACCTTTTCCTCTGGCCTAAACTTTTCCCCTAGCTTAACATTTTCCCCTGACCTACCCTTTTACTGTGGACTAAGATTTTCCCCTGGCCTGACCTTTTCACCTCACCTAACCTTTTCTTCCTACCTAACCTTTTCCTTGAGCCTCACGTTTTCCACAAACCTTACCTTTTCCCCTTGCCTGACCTTTTCCCCGGCCTAACTTTTTCCCCGACCTAAGCTTTTACCTGGCTTAATCTTTTCCCCTGGCCTAACCATTTCCCCTAGGCTAAACCTTCCCCCTTGCCTAATCTTTTCCCTGAGCTTATCTTTTCCCCTAGCCTAACTTAGTCCCTGGCCTAACCTTTTCCCTTAGCCTAACCTCTTCCTGTGGCCTAACCTTTTCCCCTGGCCTACCTTCTCTACTGGCCTAAGCTTTTCCCCAATCCTAATGTTTTCCCCCAGCCTAACGTTTTCCATAGTCTATTCTTTCCCTAGGCTAACCATTTCCCCGAGCCTTACCATTTTCCCAGGCTTAGCCTTTTCTCTTTTCCTAACCTTTTTCCCCTGTCTAACTCTTACCCCGAGTCTAAAGATTTTCCCTAACCTAACAGTTACACCAAGCCCAACCGTCTCCCTGGCCTAAACTATTTCCCCTGGCCTAGGTTTTTCCCTGAACTAAGCTTTTCTCCTGGCCTAACCTTGTCCCCTTTCCTAACCTCTTCCTGTAGCCTAAACCTTTCCCCTGGCCTAACCTTTTTAAAGGCTAGGTGTAAAAACTGGAAGGAGAAGTGTTCAGGGCCAGGATTGGAAGGTAAAACCTCTGGGACCAAAACTGGAGATAGAAGAGTTTGGAGCCAGGCCTGGAAGGGCAAGGCTGGGGGGCCAAAACTGGTACAAGAAGGGTTCAGTGCCAGGCCTAGGAGGAAAGGTTGGGGGGTTCAGGTCTGGAAGACGAAAGCTGGTTGGCCAAAAGTAGAATGAGAAGGATTCGAGGCCAGACCTGTCAAGCAAAGGCCGGGGGACCAGGTCTGGAAAGCAAAGGCTGGGGCGTTAAAACTGGAAAGAGAAGGGTTCGGGGTCAGGTCTTGAAAGCAAATGTTGGGGGGTCCAAAACTGTATAGAGAAGGGATCGGAGCCAAGCCTGGAAGGCACAGGCTGGGGTACAAAACTGGAATGATAGGGGTCTGAGGACAGGCCTAGCAGGCAAAGCTTGGCCGGGGGGCAAAACTGAAACAATTAGGGTTCCGGCCACTCTTGGAAGGCAAAGGCTGGGAGGCCAAAACTGGAAAGAGAAGTGTTGGGGGCCAGGTCTGGAAAGGCTAAGGCTGGCGGGGGGCGAGGGGGCAAAACTGGAAGGGGTACAGGTTGGGCCCAGATCTGGAAGGGAAATGTCGGGGGGTGAGGAGAAACTGGAAAGAGAAGGGTTCAGGGCCAGGCCTGGAAGGCAAAGACTGGAGGCCAAAACTAGAATGAGAAGGTTTCGGGATCAAGACTGGAAGGCGAAGGCTGGGGGCCAAAACTCGAATTAAACGGGTACCGGGCTAGGTCTGGAAGGCATAGGCTGGGGGACCAAAATGGGAACGAAAGGGTTCAGAGTCATGCCTGGAAGGCAAAGGGAGAGGGGCCAATCCTGGAACACAAAGTGTTCAGGGCAAAGCCTGTCGGGCAAAGGCAGGGAGAATCATATCTGGAAGGAAAAGGCTGGGGTAGGGAGCAATCCTGGAACACAGTGTTCAGAGCAAGGCTTGCAAGGCAAGGTTTCGGGGGTCAGGCCTAGAAGACAAAGGCTAGGGGGCCTAAACTAAAAGGAGAAAGGTTCAAGGCCAGGCCTATAAGGGAAATGCTGGGGGACCAAAACTAGATAGAGTAGGGTTTGAGACCAGGTCTGGAAGGCAAAGGCTGGGGGGGCAAATCAGGAAAGAGGAAGGTTCAGGGCCATGTTTGAAGACAAAGCCTGGGGGGCGGGGCACCACTTTCCCCTAACATAACCATTTCCAATCACCTAACCTCTTCCTCTTCCCTAAAAGTTTTCCAGTAACCTCAGCTTTGCCCTTAGCCTACTGCTTTCCCTTAGCCTAACCTTTCCCCTAGCCTAACCTTTTCCCCAGGCTTAACATTTTCACATAGCCTTACCTTTTTCCGCAGCCCTAACTTTTTCCCTGGTCTGAGGTATTCACCCAGACAAACCTTTCCCCTCACATAACCTTTCCTTAGGATTAAACCTTTCCCCTGGCTTAAACTTTTTCTCTGGCCGAAACTTTTCTCCTGTCTTAAGCTTTTCCCTGGCTGAAACCTTTCCTCTGGGTTAACCTTTTCCCCAAGCCTAACCTTTCCTCTTACCTAACCTTTTCCCTGAGCTTAACGTTTTCCCCTGGCCTTTCCTTTTCGCCTAGCCTTACCTTTTCCCCCAGCCTAACTTTCTCCCTGGGCTAATATTTTCTCTTGGCCTAACCTCTTGCCCTGGCCTACTATTTTTCCATGGCCTATGCTTTTCCCCTCTCATAATGCTTCCCCCCAGGCTAACCTTTTCCCAAATCTAAACTTGCCCTTTTCACCTGGCCTAACCTTTTTCCCCAGCCTACCCTTTTCCCCGACCTACCCTTTGCCTCTGGCCTAAGCTTTCCCCTAGACTAACCTTTTCCCTTAACCTAACATTTTCCCCTAGCCATTCCTTTTCCCCTACCATAAACCTTTCCCCTGGCCTAATGTTTTCCCCTTGCCGAACCTTACACCAAGCTTAAACTTTCCCCTAGCTTAACCTTTTCCCCTAACCTTACCTTGTCCCCCGACTTAACCCTTTCCCCTAGCTTAACCATTTTCCCTTGCCAAACCTTTTCCCCTGCTCTGACTTTTTCCCCTATCTTAACCTTTTCCCCTGACCTATTCTTTTCCCTTAGCCTAATGTTTTCTCCTAGCCTAAGTTTTCCCTTAGTCTACTCTTTCCCCTACAGTAACCTTTTCCCTTAGCCTTACTATTTTACCAGGCTTAGCCTTTTCCACTAACCTATCTTTTTCCTCCTGCCTAACTCTTTCCCCTAGCCTAAACGTTTCCTCTAACCTAACATTTACACCAAGCCCAACCTTCTCCGTTGTTTAAACTTTTCCGCTAGCCTAACCTTTTATCTGGACCTAAACTTCTCCCCCGGCCTAACGTATTACCCTGGCCAAGCCTTTTCCTGGCCAAACCTTTTCCCATAACTTAACCTTTTCCCCCAGTCATACCTTTTCCCCTAACATAACCTTTTCCTTAGCCTAATGTTTTCCCATTGCCAAACCTTCCGCCTAACCTAATCTTTGCCCTAGCATAACCATTTCCCCTTGCCTAACCTTTTCCTCTGGCCTAACCTTTTCCCCTAGCTTAACTTTTTACCGTCACATAACCTTTTACCCTGGTCTAAGATTTTCCCCTGGCCGGAGCTTTTCACCTCACCTACCCTTTTCTTCCTACCTAACCTTTTCCCCTGGCCTCACTTCTTTCCCGACCTAAGCTTTTTCCTAGATTAATCTTTTCCCCTGGTCTAACCATTTCCCCTTGCCTAACTTTCCTCCCTTGCCTAATTTTTTCCCTGAGTTTAACCTTTGTCCTAGTCTAACTTTCTCCCTGGCCTTTTCCCTTAGCCTAACCTCATCCTGTGGCCTAACCTTTTCTCCTGGCCTACCTTCTCTCTTGCCCGAAGATATTCCCCAATCCTAAAATTTTACCCCAGCCTAACGTTTTCCTAGTCTATTCTTTCCCCTAGGCCAACCTTTTCCCCTAGCCTGACCATTTTCCCAGGCTTAGCTTTTTCTCCTAGCCTAACCGTTTTCCCCAGCCTAACTCTTTCTCCGAGCCTAACGATTTTAGGTAACCTAACATTAACACCAAGCCCAACAGTCTCCCTGGCCTAAACCATTTCTCCCGGCCTAGGTTTGTCGCTGTACTAAGCTTTTCTCCTGACCAAACCTTGTCCCCTTTCCTAACCTCTTCCTGTAGCCAAAACTTTTCCCCTGCTCTAACCTTTTCCCCTGGCCATACTTTTTCCCCTACTGTAACCGTTTCACCTGGCCTTATGTTTTCCCCTTGCCAAACCTTTTGCCTAGCTTAATCTTTCACCTAGCCTAACCATTTCCCCTTGCTTAATCTTGTCCCCTGGTCTAATCTTTTCCCCTGAACAAAACCTTTCTCCTTGCCTAACCTTTACCCTGAGCATAACATTTTCCCAAAGCCTGACCTTTTGCCTAGCCTTAGCTATTCCCCTGGCCTAACTTTCTCCCTGGCCTAACCTTTTCACCTAGCCTAAAATTTTCTTCTGGCCTAAATTTTTTTGCCTAGGCTAACGGTTTCCCTTAGCCTAATCTTTCCCATAGCCTAACGTCTTCCCCTGGTCTAACCTTGTCCGCTGGCCTAAACGTTTCCCCTGGCCTTACGTTTCCCCATAGTCTAATCTTTTCCCGAGTCCATCCTTTCCCCTAGCCTACCCTTTTCCCCTACTCTATCCTTTCTCCTAGTCTAATCTTTCTTCTAGCCTAACCCTTTCTCCTAGCCTTATCTTTCTCCCAGGTTTAGCCTGTTAGGCTAATCTAACCTTGAAAAGCCTATCTCTTTCCCCTTGCATAACTTTTTCCCCTAGCCTCACCTTTTTCCCAGTCTTAGCATTTTCCCCTAGCATAACGTCTTCCCCCTGCCGAACTTTTTCCCCTGGCCTAACGGTTCCGTGGCCTAACGTTTATCCCTGGCCTAGCTTTTCCCATAGCCTAACCTTTTCCCCTAGCCAAACCTTTTCCCCTACCACAACCTTCTTCCCTGGACTAATGTTTTCCCCTTGCCAGACCTTTTGCCCAACCTAATCTTTCCCCTAGTCTATTTTTCCCTTGCCTAATCTTTTCCTCTGGTCTAACCTTTTCCCCTAGCCTAACCCTTTCCCCATGCCTGACCTTTTAACTCAGCCTGACCATTTGCCATAGCCTAAGCTTTTGCCCAGGAGAAAACCTTGTCCTAACCCTTCCCCCCTTTACCCAAGCCTCAGCTAATTCCACTAACCTAACCTTTACTCCTAGCCTAACATTTCCTAGAGACTAACCTTATCTCCTGGTCAAACCTTTTCCCATACAATAACCTTTACCCTGCCTTAAGCTTTTCCCCTGGTCTAACTTTTTCCCATAGCCTAGCCTTTTTCACCTAGCCTTTTTCCACTATCCTTAATGTTTCCCCTATTTCAATCTTTTCCCCCAGCCCAACCTTTCTGCAAACCCAACACTTTCTCCTAAACTAACCTTTTCCCCAACCTAATCTTTAAACATTGCCTATCCTTTTCCTGTAGCCTAGCCTTTGCCCATGCTTAACCTTTCCCATAGCCTAAACATTTCTCCTAGCCTAACCTTTCCTTTAAACTATTTCCCATAGACTCAACTTTTCCCTTAGCCTTACCATTTCCCCTAGCTTAATTCTTTTCCCAGTCTTCAACTTTTCCCCAAAGCCTGACCCTTCCCAGTAGCCTAAGCTTTTCCCCTGGCCAAACCTTTTCTCCTGGCCTAAAGTTCTCCCCTGGCCTAATCATTTCCCCTATCATAACCTTTTCACTAATAACCTTTTCCCATGGTCTTACCTTTTCCCTGGCTTAACCTTTTCCCATAGGCTAACCTTTTCCCTTTGGCTAATCTTTTTACTGGTTTAACCTTTTTCCCTAAAGTAACCTTTTCCTTAGCCAAACCTTCTCCCAAAAGCCTGACCTTTTCCCCTAGCCTGACCCTTTCCAGTAGCCTAAGCTTTTCCCCTGGCTTTACACTTTCCCCTGGCCTAAAGCTTTCCACTGGCCTAACCGTTTCCCCCCAGCCTAACATTGGCCCCTACCATCACCTTTTCCCCTAGCAGAACCTGTTCCCAGGCTTAAACATTTCCCCTTGGCTAACCTTTTCCCCTGGCCTGAGCTTTTCCTTCTCTTAACCTTTTCCCCTGGCCTAAGCTTTTTCCTGGTTTAAACATTTCCCTGCTGTAATGTTTTCCCCTTGCCTAACCCTTCCCCTAACCCAACTATTTCCCACAGCCTAACCTTTTCCCCTGGCCTAATCATTTCCCCCGTCATATCTTTTTCACTGATAACCTTTACCCATGGTCTGATCTTTTCCCCTGGCTTACCCTTTTCCCATGGCCTAACCATATCCCTCAGCCTAACCTTTTCCCCTAGCTTAACCTTTTTCCCCAGAGTGAGCAGTTCCTTATCTAAACCTTTTCCCCTAGCCTGACCCTTTCTAGTAGCCTACGCTTTTGCCCTGGTTTAACGTTTTCCCCTGGCCTAAGGTTTTCCTCTGGCTAACCTTTCCCTATGTCAAAACCTTTTCCCTGGCCTAACCTTTTCTCCTAGCCTCAGCTAATTCCCCTAACCTAAGCTTTACTCCAAGGACAACCTTTCCTAGAGTCTAACCTTTTGCCCTAGCCTAACCTTTTTCCCTGGCCAAACCTTTTCCCAGACAGTTACTTTTACCCCGGGTTAAACTTTTCCCCATGTCTTGCCTTTTCCCCTTGCCTAACCTTTTCCCCTAGCCTAGCCTGTTCTCCTAGCCTAGCTTAGTCCCTTGGCCTTAATTTTTCCCCCATTCTAACCTTTCCCGCTAGCACAATCTCTCCACTAGTCTAATGTATTTTTCTAACCTAAGCTTTTCCCCTGACCTAATCTTTAAACGTTGCCTAGCTTTTTTCCTTAGTCTAACTTTTGCCCATGCCTAATCTTTCCCCTATCCTACCCATTGCCCATAGCCTAACCTTTCACCCTAGCCTAGCCAATTTCTTTAGCTTAACGTTTTTCCTGGCCTTAACCTTTTTCCCAAAGCCTGACCTTTTCCCCTAGTCTTATCTTTCCTCGAATTTAAACTTTTCACATTGCCCAACCTTTTCCCCAGCCTAATCATTTCCCTTAGCATAACCCTTGGAATGATAACCTTTTGCCGAGGCCTGACCCTTTTGCCTGGCCTAAGCTTTTTCCTCTCCTAACATTTTCCCCAGGCCAAATCTATTCCCCTGGCCTACGTTTTTCCACTAGCATAAGCTTTCCCCTGACTTAAACTCATCCCCTGGCCTAATCCTAACCCCTGGACTAACCTTTTCTCCTGGGCTCATCTTTTCCCTGCCTCAAACGTTTCCCTTGCCATTTTTCCCCTCGCCTAAGCTTTCCCATCATGTAATCTCTTCCTCTGGCCTAACCCTTTCCCCTAGCCTAACCTATCCCCTAGACTAACGTTTCCCTTAGCCTAACATTTTCTCCTTGCCTAACCTTTTCTCCTTGTCCACCTTTTCCTTGAGCCTAACCTTTTCCCTGACCCAAGCAGCGTGGCTCAGTGGAAAGAGCACGGGCTTTGGAGTCAGAGGTCATGAGTTCAAATCCCAGCTCTGCCACTTGTCAGCTGTGTGACCGTGAGCAAGTCACTTAACTTCTCTGTGCCTCAGTTCCCTCATCTGTAAAATGGGGATTAAGACTGTGAGCCCCCCGTGGGACAACCTGATTCCCCTGTGTCTACCCCAGCGTTTAGAACAGTGCTCTGCACATAGTAAGCGCTTAACAAATACCAACATTATTATTATTTCTGGGCCTTACCTAGCCTTTCCATTTCCCTTGGCCTCAATCTCTCAAAGGAAAGGCTAAGGGGGACCAAAATGGAAACAGAAGGGCTCAGGGCCAAGCCTGGAAGGCAAAGGCTCAGGAGCCAAAACTGGAATTAGAAGTGTTCAGGGTCAGGCCTGGAAAGCAAACGGTGGGGACCAAAACTGGAAAGAGATGGGTTCTGGGCCTAGCCTGGAAGGTATAGCGATGGGTAGATGGGGGTTAGGCCTGTAAGGCAACCCCTGGGGGATAAAACTGAAACGAGAAGGGTTTGGGGTGCAGGCCTGGAAGGCAAAGGCTGGGGGCGTGGCAAAACAGGAAAGAGAAGGGTTCAGGGCCAGGCCTGGAAGGCAATCCTGGCGGAGGGGAGGGTTTAAAAGTCAAAGGAGAAGGGTTCGGGCTCAGGGCTGGAAGGCAAAGGCTGGTGGCCGGGGGAGGGCGGCTAACTGGAACGAGAAGGGTTTGGAAACCTGCCTGGAAAGCATAGGTTGGGAAGGGAGGCAATACTAGAAAGAGAGGAGTTCATGGTCAGGTCTTGAAGGCATAGGCCGGGGAGCCAAAACAGGAAAGCTAAGCATTCCGGGGTAGGCCGGGAAAGCAAATGCTAGGCGTCCAAAACTGGATAGAGAAGGGATCGGAGCCAGGCATGGAAGGCAAAGGCCGGAGTGATCAAAACGTGGTGAGAGGAGTCTGGGTACAGGTCTAGTAGGCAAAGCCTGGTGGGGCATAACTGAAACGAGAATGGTTGAGGAACAAGCCTGGACGGCATAGGCTGGGGGACCAAAACTCAATGAGATTGGTTAAGGACAAGCTTGTAAAGCAAAGGCTATGGGCAAAAACTGGAAAGAGAAGTGTTCAGCGCCAGGACTGGAAGGTAAAGCCTCCGGGACCTAAACTGGAAATAGAAGAGTTTGGAGCCAGGCCTGGAAGGGTAAGGCTTGGGGGCCAAAACTGGAACAAGAAGGGTTCAGTGCCAGGCCTAGAAGGAAAGGTGGGGGTCCCAGGTCTGGAAGACAAAGGCTGGTTGACCAAAAGTGAAATGAGAACGATTCGAGGCCAGACCTGTCCGGCAAAGGCTGAGGGACCAGGTCTGGAAAGCAAAGGCTGGGGTGCCAGAACTGGATAGAGAAGGGTTCGGGGTCAGGTCTGGAAAGCAATTGCTGGGGGGTCCAAAATTCGATAGAGAAGGAATCGGAGCCAAGCCTGTAAGACACAGGCTGGGGGACAAAACTGGAATGACAGGGGTCTGAGGACCGGCCTAGTAGGCAAAGCTTGGTGGGGGCGGGGCAGCAAAACTGAAACGAGAATGGTTCGGGGCCACTCTTGGAAGGCAAAGGCTGGAGGGCTAAAACTGGAATGAGAAGTGTTGGGGGTGAGGTCTGGAAAGGCTAGGGCTGGCGGGGGGTCGCGGGGGCGGGGAGGGCGGGCTGAAACTGGAAGGGAAACATGTTGGGGCCAGACCTGGAAGGGAAAGGTCGGGGGGTGAGGAGAAACTGGAAAGAGAAGGGTTTAGGGCCAGGCCTGGAAGGCAAAGTCTGGAGGCCAAAACTAGATTGAGAAGGTTTTGGGACCAAGACTGGAAGGCAAAGGCTGGGGGCCAAAACTAGAAGGAGAAGGGTACGGGGCTAGGTCTGGAAGGCATAGGCTGGGGGGCCATAATGGGAACGAGAAGGTTCAGAGTCATGCCTGGAAGAAAAGGGAGAGGGGCCAATCCTGGAACACGAAGTGTTCGGGGCAAGGCCTGTCAGGCAAAGGCAGGGAGAATCAGGTCTGGAAGGAAAAGGCTGGGGTAGGGAGCAATCCTGGAACACAGGGTTCAGAGCAAGGCCTGGAAGGCAAGGTTTGGGGGGTCAGGCCTAGAAGACAAAGGCTAGGGGGCCAAAACTGGAAGGTGAAACGTTCAAGACCAGGCCTATAAGGCAAATGCTGGGGGACCAAAACTGGATAGAGAAGGGTTTGGGGCCAGGTGTGGAAGGCAAAGGCTGGGGGCCCAAATCTGGAAAGAGTAAAGATCAGGGCCATATTTGAAGACAAAGGCTGGGGGGCCCAACGCTTTCCCCTAACATAACCATTTCTCATCACCTAACTTCTTCCTCTTACCTAAACTTTTTCCAGTAACCTCACCTTTGCCCCTAGCCTAATGCTTTCCCTTAACCTAACCTTACCCCTAGCCTAACCTTTTCCCTTGGCCTGACGTTTTCAAATGAACTTACCTTTTTCCTTGGCCCTAACTTTTTCCCTGATCTGAGGTTTTCACCCAGCCAAACCTTTCCCCTCAAATAACCTTTTCTTAGGATTAAACATTTCCCCTGGTTTAACCTTTTTCCCTGGCCAAAACCTTTCTCCTGTCCTAAGTTTTTCCCTGGCTTAAACCTTTCCCATGGGCTGTCTTTTTCCCCAAGCCTAACCTTTCCTCTTGCCTAACCTTTTCCCTGAGCTTAAGGTTTTCCCCTGGCCTTTCCTTTTCCCCTAGCCTTACCTTTTCCCCCAGCCTAACTTTCTCCCTGGGCTAATTTTTTCTCTTGGCCAAACCTCTTGCCCTGGCCTACCATTTTTCCATGGCCTATGCTTAACCCTATCCTAATGTTTCCCCTCAGCCTAAGGTTTTCCCAAATCTAATCTTGCCCCGAGTCTAATCTTGCCCTTAGACTTACCTTTTCCCCTAACCTAACCTTTTCCCCTAGCCTAAACCTTTCCCTTAGCTTAATGTTTTCCCTTAGTCTAAGGTATTCCTTAGTCTAATCTTTCTCCTAGGCTAAACCTTTCCTCTGGCCTAACCTTTTCCTCTGGCCTAACCTTTTTACCTGGCCTAACCTTTTTCCTCAGCCTACCCTTTTCCCTGACCTACCCTTTGCCCCTGGCCTAAACTTACCCCTAGCCTAAGCTTTTTCCTTAACCTAACATTTTCCCCTAGCCATTCCTTTTCCCCTACCATAAACCTTTCCCCTGTCCTAATGTTTTCCCCTTGCCGACGCTTACATGAAGCTTAAACTTTCCCCTAGTTTAACATTTTCCCCTAACCTAACCTTGTCCCCTGGCCTAACCCTTTCCCCTAGCTTAACCATTTTTCCTTGCCAAACATTTTCCCCTGGGCAAACCTTTTCCCCTACCTTTATCTTTTCCCCTGACCTACTCTTTTCCCGTAGCCTAATCTTTTCTCCTAGCCTAACATTTCCCTTAGCCTACTCTTTCCCCTAGAGAAACCTTTTCCCCTAGCCTACTATTTTACCAGCTTTAGCCTTTTCTCCTAACCTATCCTTTTCCTCCTGCCTAACTCTTTCCCCTAGCCTAAACGTTTCCTCTAGACTAACATTTACACCAAGCCCAACCTTCTCCCTTGTTTAACCTTTGCCGCAAGCCTAACCTTTTCTCTGGACCTACACTTCTCCCCCGGCCTTTCTCTGGACCTACACTTCTCCCCCGGCCTAACGTTTTACCCTGGCCAACCTTTTCCCTGGCCAAACTTTTTCCCATAGCTTAACCTTTTCCCCTAGCCATACCTTTTCCCCTAACATAACCTTTTCATTGGCCTAATGTTTTCCCATTGCCAAACCTTCCGCCAAATCTAATCTTTGCCCTAGCATAACCATTTCCCCTTGCCTAACGTTTTGCTCTGGCCTAAGTTTTCCCCTAGCTTAACCTTTTCCCCTGACCTAAGCTTTTAATCTGGTTTAAGATTTTCCCCTGGCCTGACCTTTTCACCTCACCTAAACTTGTCTTCCTACCGAACCTTTTCCTTGAGCCTCACGTTTTCCCCAAGCCTTACCTTTTCCCCTTGCCAGACCTTTTCCCCTGGCCTAACTTTTTCCCCGACCAACGTTTTTTTCTGACTTAATCTTCTCCCCTGGTTTAACCATGTCCCCTAGTCTAACCTTTCCCCTTGCCTAATCTTTTCCCTCTGCTTAACTTTTGCCCTTTTCTAACTTTCTCCCAGGAGTAACCTTTTCCCTTAGCCTAACCTCTTCCTGTGGCCAAACATTTTCCTCTCGCCTACCTTCTCTCTTGGTCTAAGCTTTTCCCCAATCCTAATGTTTTCCCCCAGCTTAACGTATTCACTAGTCTATTCTTTCCCGTAGGCTAACCTTTTCCCCTAGCCTTACCATTTTCCCAGGCTTAGCCTTTTCTTTTAGCCTAACCTTTTTCCCCTGCCTAACTCTTGCCCCGAGCCTAAAGATTTTCCCTAACCTAACATTTAAAGCAAGCCCCACCGTCTCCCTGGCCTATACCATATCCCCTGGCCTAGGTTGTTCCCTGTACTAAGCTTTTCTCCTGGCCTAACCTTGTCCCCTTTCCTAACCTCTTCCTGTAGTTTAAACCTTTCCCCTGGCCTAACCTTTTCTTCTAGCCATACTTTTTTCCCTACGGTAACCGTTTCACCTGGCCTTATGTCTTCTCCTTGCCAAACCTTTTGCCTAGCCTAATCTTTGTCTTGCCTAACCATTTCCCCTTGCTTAACCTTGTCCCCTGGTCTAATCTTTTCCCCTAGACAAAACTTTTCTCCTTGCCTAAACTTTACCCTGAGCATAACGTTTTCCCCAAGCCTGACCTTTTTGCCTAGCCTTAGCTATTCCCCTGGCCTAACTTTCTCCATGGCCTAACCTTTTCCCTTAGCCTAACCTTTTCAGCTAGCCTAAACTTTTCTCCTAGCCTAAATTTTTTCCCTAGGCTAATGGTTTCCCTTAGCCCAATCTTTCCCATATCCTAATGTCTTCCCCTGGCCTAACCTTGTCACCTGGACTTAACTTTTCCCCTGGCCTAACGTTTCCCCATAGTCTAATCTTTTCCCTAGTCCACCCTTTCCCCTAGCCTTCCCTTTTCCCCTAGCTTAACTTTTCTCCTAGTCTAATCTTTCCCCTAGCCTAACCCTTTCCCCTAGCCTTATCTTGCTCCCAGATTTAGCCTGTTCCACTAACCTAACCTTGAAAAGCCTACCTCTTTCCCCTTGTGTAACCTTTTCCCCTAGCCTCACCTTTTTCCCAGGCTTAGCATTTTCCCCTAGCATAACGTCTTCGCCCGCCTAACTTTTTCCCCTGGCCTAACTGTTCCCTGGCCTAGCTTTTCCCATAGCCTAACCTTTTCCCCTAACCAAACATTTTCCCCTACCACAACCTTCTCCCCTGGCCTAATGTTTTCCCCTTGCCAAAACTTTTGCCCGACCTAATCTTTCCCCTAGCCTATTTTCCCTTTGCCTAATCTCTTCCCCTGGTCTAACATTTTCCCCTAGCCTAACTTTCCCCCATTCCTGACCTTTTAATTCAGCCTGACTTATTTACCATAGCCTAAGCTTTTTCCCAGGGCAAAACCTTGTCCTAACCTTTCCTCCTTTTCCCCAAACCTCAGCTAATTCCCCTAACCTAGCCTTTACTCCTAGCCTAACCTTTCCTTGAGACTAACCTTATCTCCTGGTCAAACCTTTTCCCATACAGTAACCTTTACCTTGCCTTAAGCTTTTCCCCTTCTCTAACCTTTTCCCATAGCCTAGCCTTTTTCACCTAGCCTTTTACCACTATCCTTAATATTTCCCCTCTTCCAATCTTTTGCGCCAGCCCAACCATTCTGACAACCTTACACTTTCTCCTGACCTAACCTTTTCCCCTAACCTAAGCTTTAAACATTGCCTAGCCTTTTCCTGTAGCCTAACCTTTGCCCACACCTAACCTTTCCCATAGCCTAAACATTTCTCCTAGCCTAAGCTTTCCTTTAACCTATTTCCCATACTCTCACCTTTTCCCTTAGCCTAACCATTTCCCCTAGCTTAATTCTTTTCCCAGTCTTAAACTTTCCCCCAAAGCCTGACCCTTCCCAGTAGCCTCAGCTTTTCCACTGGCCTAACCTTTTCTCCTGGCCTAACGTTCTCGCCTGGCCTAATCATTTCCCCTAACATAACCTTTTCACTGATAACCTTTTCCCATGATCTTACCTCTCCCGCTGGCTTAACCTTTTACCATGGCCTAACCTTTTCCCTTAGCCTAATCCTTTTCCTGGTTCAACCTTTTCCGCTAAAGTAACCTTTTCCTTAGCCAAACCTGTTCCCAAAAACCTGACCTTTTCCGCTTGCCTGACCCTTTCCTGTAGCCTAAGTTTTGCCCCTGGCTTAACAGTTTCCCCGGGCCTAAAGCTTTCCACTGGCCTAAGTGTTTACCCCAGTCTAACATTGGCCCCTACCATAACCATTTCCCCTTGCTTAACATTTTCTCAGGCTTAAACCTTTCCCCTGGCCTTACCTTTTCCCCTGACCTAAGCTTTTTTCTCGTTTAAACATTTCCCTGCTGTAATGTTTTCCCCTTGCCTAACCTTTCCCCTAACCCAACTATTTCCCACAGCCCACCTTTTCCCCTAACCTATTCATTTCCCCCATCATAACCTTTTCACTGATAACCTTTTCCCATGGTCTGATCTTTTCCCCTGGCTAACCCTTTTCCCATGGCCTAACCATAGTCCTTAGCCTACCCCTTTCCCCTACCTTAACCTTTTTCCCCAGAGTAACCTTTTCCTTACCTAAACATTTTCCAAAACCTGAGCCTTTCCATTAGCCTACGCCTTTGCGCTGGATTAACGTTTTCCCCTGGCCTAACATCTTCCTCTGACTAACCTTTCCCCATGTCAAAACCTATCCCCTGGCCTAACCTTTTCTCCTAGCCTCAGCTAATTCCCCTAACTTACCCTTTACTCCAAGCATAACCTTTCCTAGAGTCTAACCTTTTCCTCTAGCCTAACCATTTCCCCCGGCCAAACCTTTTCCCCGACAGTTACTTTTACCCCGTGTTAAACTTTCCCCATGCCTAACCTTTCCCCTAGCCCAACACTGGATAGAGAAGGGATCAGAGCCAGGCCTGCAAGGCCTGCAAGGCAAAGGCCCGGGTGACAAAAGCAGAGTGATAGGGGTCTGTGTACCTGTCTAGTAGGAAAAACCTGGTGGGCCAAAACTGAAACGAGAAAGGTTGAGGACCAAGCCTTGAAGGCATAGGCTGGGGGAACAAACCTGAATGAGACGGGTTTAGGACAAGCTTGTAAAGCAAGGGCTAGGGGCAAAAACTGGAAAGAGAAGTGTTCAGGGCCAGGACTGGAAGATACAACCTCTGGGACCAAAACTGGAAATAGAGGAGTTTGGAGCCAGGCCTGCAAGGGCAAGGCTGGGGGGTGCAAAACTGGAACAAGAACGGTTCAGTGCCAGGCCTAGAAGGAAAGGTTGTGGGGCCGAGGTCTGGAAGACAAAGGCTGGTTGGCCAAAATTGGAATGAGAAGGATTCGAGGCCAGACCTGTCAGGCAAAGGCTTGGGAACCAGGTCTGGAAAGCCAAGGCTGGGGCGCCAAAACTAGAAAAAGAAGGGTTCGGGGTGAGGTCAGGAAAGCAAATGCTGGGGGGGTCCAAAAGTGGATAGAGAAGGGATCGGAGCCTAGCCTGGAAGGCACAGGCTGGGGGGACAAGACTGGAATGATAGGGGTCTGGAGACAGGCCTAGTAGGCAAATATTGAGGGCGGCGGGGAAAGCTGAAACGCGAAGGGTTCCGGGCCACTCTTGGAAGGCAAAGGCTGGGTGGCTATAACTGGAAAGAGAAGTGTTCGGGGCCATGTCTGGAAAGGTTAAAGCTTGTGGGGGGGTGGGGGCAAAACTGGAAGGGGTACAGGTGGGTCCATACCTGGAAGGGAAAGGTCGGGTGGTGAGGAGAAACTGGAAAGAAAAGAGTTCAGGGCCAGGCCTGAAAGGCAAAGGCTGGGGGCCAAAACTAGAGTGAAAAGGGTTCAGGACCAAGACTGGAAGGCAAAGGCTGGGGGGGCCAAATCTGGAAAGAGTAAGGTTCAGGGCCATGTTTGAAGGGAATGACTGGGGGGGCCAACACTTTCCCCTAACGTAACCATTTCCCATCACCTAACCTTTCTTTCCCTCTTACCTAAAATTTTTCCAGTAGCCTCACCTTTTCCCCTAGCCTAATGCTTTCCCTTAGCCTAACCCTTTCCCTAGCCTAACCTTTTCCCCTGGCCTAATCTTTTCACATAGCCTTACCGTTTTCCTTGGCCCTAACTTTTTCCATGGTCTGAGGTTTTCACCTAGCCAAACCTTTCCCCTAACAGAACCTTTTCTTAGGAGTAAACATTTCCCCTGGCTTAACCTTTTTCCCTGGACTAAACCTTTCTTCGGTCCTAAGCTTTGCCCTGGCTGAAACCTTTCCCCTGGGCTAGCTTTTTCCCCAAGCCTAACCTGTCCTCTTGCCTAAAGTTTTCCCCTGGCCATTCCTTTTCCCCTAGCCTTACCTTTTCCCCCAGCCTAACTTTCTCCCTGGGCTAATTTTTTCTCTTGGCCTAACCTCTTCCCCTGGCCTACCATTTTTCCATGGCCTATGCTTTTCCCCTATCCTAATGTCTCCCCCCCAGCCTAACCTTTTCCCAAATCTAATCTTGCCCCGGGTCTAATCTTGCCCCTAGACTTACCTTTTCCCATAACCAAACCTTTTCCCCTAGCCTAAACCTTTATCTTAGCGTAATGTTTTCCCTTAGCCTACGGTATCCCTTAGTCTAATCTTTCCCCTAGGCTAAACTTTTCCCCTGGCCTAACCGTTATCTCTGGCCTAACATTTTCACCTTGCCTAACCTTTTTCCCCAGCCTACCCTTTGCCCCAACCTACTCTTTGCCCCTGGCCTAAGCTTTACCCTAGCCTAACCTTTTCCCTTAACCTAACATTTTCCCCTAGCCTTACTTTTTCCCCTACCACAAACCCTTCCCCTGGCCTAATGTTTTCCCCCTGCCGAACCTTACACCAAGCTTAAACTTTCCCCTAGCTTAACCTTTTCCCCTAGCCTAACCTTGTCCCCTGGCCTAAACGTTTCCCCTGGCCTAACGTTTCCCCATAGTCTAATCTTTTCCCCAGTCCACCCTTTCCCCTACCCTACCCTTTTCACCTAGCCTTATCTTTATCCCAGGTTTAGCCTGTCCCACTAACCTAACCTTGAAAAGCCTACCTCTTTCCCCTTGTGTAACCTTTTCCCCAGCCTCAGCTTTTTCCCAGGCTTCGCATTTTCCCCTAGCATAAGGTCTTCCCCCTGCCTAACCTTTTCCCCTGACCTAACTGTTCCCTGGCCTAACGTTTTCCCCTGGCTTAGCTTTTCCCATAGCCTAACCTTTTCCCCTAACCAAACCTTTTCCCCTACAACAACCTGCTCCCCTGGCCTAATATTTTCCCGTTGCCAAACCTTTTGCCCAACCTAATCTTTTCCCTAGCCTACTTTTCCCCTTGCCTAATCTTTTCCCATGGTCTAACCATTTCCCCTAGCCTAACCTTTTCCCCATGTCTGACCTTTGAACTCAGCCTGACCATTTACCATAGCTTAAGCTTTTTCACAGGGCAAAACCTTGTCCTAACCTTTCTCCCTTTTCGCCAGGCCTCAGCTAATTCCCTTAACCTAACCTTTTCTTCTAGCCTAACCTTTCCTAGAGACTAACCTTTTCTCTTGGTCACACCTTTCCCCATACAATAACCTTTACCCTGGCTTAAGATTTTCCCCTTGTCTAACCTTTTCCCTTAGCCTAGCCTTTTTCACCTAGCCTTGTTCCATTATCCTCAATTTTTCCCCCATTCCAAACTTTTCCCCGAGCCCAACCATTCTGTAAACCTAACTCTTTCCCTTAACCTAATCTTAAAACACTGCCTAACCTTTTCCAGTAGCCTAACCTTTCCCCATGCCTAACCTTTCCCATAGCCTAAAAACTTCTTCTAGCCTAACCTTTCCTTTAACCTATTTCCCAAAGTGTCACCTTTTCCCTCAGCCTAACCATTTCCCCTAGCTTAATTCTTTTCCCATTTTTAAACTTTTCCCCAAAGCCTGACCCTTCCCAGTAGCCTAAGACTTTCCCCTGGCCTAACTGTTTCTCCTGATAACCTTTTCCCATGGTGTTACCTATTCCCATGGCTTAACCTTTTACCATGGCCTAACCTTTTCCCTTAGCCTAATCTTTTTCCTAGTTTAACCTTTTTCCCGAAGGTAACCTTTTCCTTAGCCAAACCTTTTCTTAAAAGGCTGACCTTTTCCCCTAGCCTGACCCTTTCCAGTAGCCTAAGCTTTTGCCCTGACTTAACAGTTTCTCCTGGCCTAAAACTTTCCACTGGCCTAACCGTTTTCCCCAGCCTAGCATTGGCACCTCCCATAACCTTTTCCCTTAGCAGAACCTTTTCCCAGGATTAAATTTTTCCCCTGGCCTAACCTTTTCCCCTGCCCTAAGCTTTTCCTTCTATTAACCTTTTCCCCTGGCCTAAGCTTTTACCTGGTTTAAACATTTCCCTACTGTTATGTTTTCCCCTTGCCTAACCTTTCCTCTCACCCAACTATTTCCCATAGGCTAACCTTTTCACCTAGCCTAATCATTTCCCCCAGCATAACGTTCACTGATAACCTTTCCCATGGTTTGATCTTTTCCCCTGGCTTGCCCTTTTCCCATGGCCTAACAATATCCCTTAGCCTAATCTTTTCCCCTAGCTTAACCTTGTTCCCTAGAGTAACCTTTTGGTTACCTTAACCTTTTCCCCTAGCCTGACCCTTTCCAGTAGCCTATGCTTATGCCCTGGATTAACGTTTTCCCCTGGCCTAACGTTTTCCCCTGCCTAACCTTTTACCCTGGCCTAATCTTTTCTTATAGCCTCAGGTAATTCCCGTAACCTAACCTTTGCTCCAAGCATGACCTTTCCTAGAGTCTAACCTTTTCCCCTAGCCTAACCTTTTCCCCTGGCCAAACCTTTTCCCCTACAGTTACTTTTACCCCGGGTTAAACTTTTCATCATGTCTAACCTTTTCCCCTAGCCTAACCTTTTCCCCTAGCCTAACCTGATCTCCTAGCCTAACTTTTTCCTTTAGCCTTAACTTTTCCCCCATTCTTACCTTTCCCGCTAGCACAACCTTTCCATTAGTCTAATGCTTTTTTTAAACCTAAGCTTTTCCCCAGACCTAATCTTTAAACGTTGCCTAGCTTTTTTCCTTACTCTAAATTTGCCCATGCCTAACCTTTTCCCTATCCTAACCATTGCCCGTAGCTTTTCTTTCACCCTAGCCTAGCCATTTCCTTAGCTTAACCTTTTTCCTGGTCTTAACCTTTTTCCCAAAGCCTGCCCTTTTCCCCTAGTTTTATGTTTTCTTTAACAAAACCATTTCCCATTGCCTAACCTTCTCCTCAGGCTAATCATTTGCCCTAGCATAACCCTTTCACTGATAACCTTTTCCCGTGACCTGACCTCCTTGTCTGGCCTAAGCTTTTTCCTCTCCTAACATTTTCCCCAGGCCCAACCTATTCCCCTGGCCTACTTTTTTCCACTAACATAACCTTTTCCCTGACTTAAACTCATCTCCTGGCCTAACCTTGTCACCTGGACTAACCTTTTCCCCTGGCCTCAGCTTTTCCCTGGCTGAAACGTTTCCCTTGCCAGGTTTTTCCCCTGGCCTAAGATTTCCCATCATGTAATCTCTATCTCTGGCCTAACCTTTTCCTCTGGCCTAACCTTTTCCCCTGGCCTAACTTTTTCACATAGCTTTACCGTTTTCCTTGGCCCTAACTTTTTCCCTGGTCTGAGATTTTCACCTAGCCAAATCATTCCCCTCACATAACCTTTTCTTAGGATTAAACTTTTCCCCTGGCTTAACCTTTTTCCCTGGCATCAACCTTTCTCCTTTCCCAAGCTTTTCCCTGGCTTAAACCTTTCGCCTTGGCTATGTTTTTCCCCAAGCCTAACCTTTCCTCTTGCCTAACCTTTTCCCTGAGCTTAACGCTTTCCCCTAGCCTTACCTTTTCCACCAGCCTAACTTTCTCCCTGGGCTAGTTTTTTCTCTTGGCCCACCCTCTTCCCCTGGCCTGACATTTTTCCTTTGCCTATGCTTGTCCGCTATCCTAATGTTTCCCCCCAGCCTAACGACTTCCCCAATGTAATCTCGCCCCGAGTCTAATCTTGCCCCTAGACTTACCTTTTCCCCTAACCTAACCTTTTCCCCTAGCCTAAACCTTTCCTTTAACCTAATGTTTTCCCTTAGTCTAAGGCATGCTTAGTCTAATCTTTCCCCTAGGCTAACCTTTTCCGCTGGCCTGACCTTTTTCCCCAGCCTACTCTTTTCCCCGACCAACCCTTTGCCCCTGGCCTCAGCTTTGCCCTAGCCCAACCTTTTCCCTTTACCTAACATTTTCCCCTAGCCATTGGTTCAAATCTCGGCTCTGCCACCTGTCAGCTTGGTGACTTTGGGCAAGTCACTTAACTTCTCTGTGCCTCAGTTACCTCATCTGTAAAATTGGGATTAAGAGTGTGAGCCCTACGCAGGACAACCTGATTCTCTAGTGTCTACCCCAGCGCTTAGAACAGTGCTCTGCACATAGTAAGCACTTAACAAATACCAACATTATTATTTCCCCTGCCATAAATCTTTATTTTATGACCTTGCCGAACCTTACACCAAGCTTAAACTTTCCCCTAGTTTACCCTTTTCCCCTAGCCTACCCTTGTCCCCTGGCCTAACCCTTTCCCCTAGCTTAACCATTTAACCTTGCCTAAACTTTTGCCCTGGTCTGACTTTTTCTCCTCCCTTAACCTTTTCCCTGACCTACTCTTTTCCCCTAGCCTAATGTTTTCTCCTAACTTAACATTTCCCTTAGTCTACTCTTTCCCCTAGAGTAATCTTTTCCCCTAGCCTTACTATTTTACCAAGCTTAGCGATTTTCCGTAACCTATCCTTTACCTCCCGCCTAACTCTTTCCCCTAGCCTAAACCTTTCCTCTAACCTAACATTTACACCAAGCCCAACCTTCTCCCTTCTTTAGCCGTTTCCGCTAGCCTAACCTTTTCTGCAGACCTAAACTTTTTTTCCCATAGCCTAGCCTTTTTCACCTAGCCTATGTCCACTATCCTTAATTTTTCATTATTCCAATCCTTTCCCCCAGCCCAACCTTTCTTCAAACCGAACAATTTCTCCTAACCTAACCTTTTCCCCAACCTAATCTTTAAACATTGCCTAGCCTTTTCCTTTAGCCTAACCTTTGCCCATGCCTAACCTTTCCCATAGCCTAAACATTTCTCCTAGCCTAACCTTTCCTTTAACCTATTTCCCTTAGTCTCACCTTTTCCCTTAGCCTAACCATTTCCCCTAGCTTAATTCTTTTCCCAGTCTTAAACTTTTCCCCAAAGCCTGACCCTTCCCAGTAGCCTAAGCTTTTCCCCTGGCCTAACTTTTTCTCCTGGCCTAACGTTCTCCCCTGGCCTAATCATTTCCCCTATCATAACCCTTTCACTGATATCCTTTTTCCATGGTCTTACCTTTTCCCCTGGCTTAACCTTTTCCCATGGCCTAACCTTTTCCCTTAGCCGAATCCTTTTCCTGGTTTAACCTTTTTCCCTAAAGTAACCTGTTCCTTAGCCAAACCTTTTACCAAAAGCCTGACCTTTCCCCCTAGCCTGACCCTTTCCAGGAACCTAAGCTTTCCCCCTGGCTTAACAGTTTCCCCTGGCCTAAAGCTTTCCACTGGCCTAACAATTTCTCCCAGCCTAACATTGGTCCCTACAATAGCTTTTTCCCCTAGCAGAACCTTTTCCCTGGCTTCAACCTTTCCCCTGGCCTACCCTTTTCCCCTGGCCTAAGCTTTTTCCTGATTTAAACATTTCCCAGCTGTAATGTTTTCCCCTTGCCTAACCTTTCCCCTAACCCAACTAGTTCCCACAGCCTAACCTTTTCCCCTGGCCTAATTATTTCCCCCATCATAACGTTTTCACTGATAACCTTTTCCCATGGGCTGATCTTTTCCCCTGGCTTACCCTTTTCCCATGGCCTAACCATATCTCTTAGCCAAACATATTCCCCTAGGTAAACCTTGTTCCCCAGAGTAACCTTTCCTTACCTTAACCTTTTCCACTAGCCTGACCCTTTCCAGTAGCCTATGCCTTTGGCCTGGATTAACGTTTTTCCCTGGCCTAACGTTTTCCGCTAGCTTACCTTTCCCCATGTCAAACCTTTTCCCATGGCCTAATCTTTTCTCCTGGCCTAATCCTTTCTCCTAGCCTCAGCTAATTCCCCTAACCTAACCTCTAATCCAAGCATAACCTTTCCTAGAGTCTAACCTTTTCCTTTACCTAACCTTTTCCCCTGGCCAAACCTTTTCTCAGACAGTTACTTTTACCCCGGGTTTAACTTTTCCCCATTCCTAACCTTTTACCCTAGCCTAACCCTTTCCCCTAGCCTAGCCTGTTCTCCTAGCCTAAACTTTTCCCTTAGCCTTAACTTTTCCCCCATTGTTACCTTTCCCACTAGCACAACCTTTCCACTAGTCTAATGCTTTTTTCTAACCTAAGCTGGGAAAAGGACCTAATCTTTAAACGTTACCTAGCTTTTTTCCTAAGTCTGACTTCTGCCCTAACCTTTCCCTTATCCTAACCATTGCCCGTAGCCTAACCTTTCATCCTAGCCTAGTCATTTCCTTTAGCTCAACCTTTTTCCTGGTCTTAACCTTTTCCCCAAAGCCTGACGTTTTCCCCTAGTCTTAACTTTCCTCGAACTTAACCATTTCCCATTGCCTAACCTTTTCAACCTTTTTCCCATAGTCTCACCTTTTCCCTTAGCCTAACCATTTCCCCTAGCTTAATTCTTTTCCCACTCTTAAACCTTTCCCCAAAGCCTGACCCTTCCCAGTAGCCTAAGCTTTTCCCCTGGCCTAACTTTTTCTCCTGGCCTAACGTTCTCCCCTGGCCTAATCATTTCCCCTATCATAACCTTGTCACTGATAACCTTTTCCCATGGCCTAACCTTTTCTCTTATACTACTCTTTATCCTAGTTTAACCTTTTTCCCTAAAGTAACCTTAAAACTGGGGCGCCAAAACTGGAATGAGAATTCTTCGGGGACAGGTAAACCTCAGTGAGACAGGATTAGGACAGGCTTATAAAGCAAACGCTAGGGGCAACAACTGGAAAGAGAAGTGTTCAGGGCCAGGAATGGAAGGTAAGACCGATGGGACCAAAACTGGAAATGGAAGAGTTTGAAGCCAGGCTTGGAAGGGTAAGGCTGGGAGGCCAAAACTGGAACAAGAACAGTTCAGTGCCAGGCCTAGAAGGAAAGGTTGGGGGGACCAGGTCTGGAAGACAAAGGCTGGTTGGCCAAAAGTGGAATGAGAAGGATTCGAGGCCAGACCTGTCAGGCAAAGGCTGGGGGACTAGGTCTGGAAAGCAAAGGCTGGGGCGCCAAAACTGGCAAGAGAAGGGTTCGGGGTCAGGTATGGAAAGCAAATGCTGGGGGGTCCCACACTGGACAGAGAAGGGATCAGAGCCAAACCTGGAAGGCACAGGCTGGGGGACAAAGCTGGAATGACAGGGGTCTGAGGACAGGCCTAGTTGGCAAAGCTTGGGGGGTGGTAAACAGAAACGAGAAGTGTTCCCGGCCACTCTTGGAAGGCAAAGGCTGGGGGCCTCAAACTGGAAAGAGAGGTGTTGGGTGACAGGTCAGGAAAGGCTAAGGCTGGCAGGGGGAAGGGGGGCAAAACTGGAAGTGTTACATGTTGGGGCTAGACCTGGAAGGGAAAGGTCCGGGGGTGAGGAGAAACTGGAAAGAATAGGGTTTAGGGCCAGACCTGGAAGGCAAAGGCTAGGGGCCAAAACTAGAATGAGAAGGGTTCGGGACCAAGACTGGAAGGCAAAGGCTGGGGGCCAAAACTAGAAGGAGAAGGGTATGGGGCTAGCTCTGGAAGGCATAGGATGGGGGACCATAATGTGAAAGAGAAGGGTTCAGAGTCATGCCTGGAAGGCAAAGGGAGAGGAGCCAATCCTGGAACACGAAATGCTCAGGGCAAGGCATGTCAGGCAAAGGTAGGGAGAATCAGGTCTGGAAGGTAAAGGCTGGGGGAGGGAGCAATCCTGGAACACAGTGTTCAGAGCAAGGCCAGGAAGGCTAGGTTTGGGGGGTCAGGCCTTGAGACAAAGGCTAGGGGGCCTAAACTGGAACGAGAAAGGTTCAAGGCCAGGCCTATAAGGGAAATGCTGGGGGACCAAAACTAGATAGAGAAGGGTTTGGGGCCAGGTCTGGAAGGCAAAAGCTGGGGGGCCAAATATGGAAAGAGTTAAGTTCAGGGCCATGTTTGAAGACAAAGGCTGGGGGACCCAAAACTTTCCCTTAACATGACCATTTCCCATCACCTAACCTTTTCCTCTTCCCTAAAATTTGTCCAGTAGATTCACCTTTTCCCCTAGCCTAATGCTTTCCCTTAGCCTAACCTTTCCCCTAGCCTAACCTTTTCCCCTGGCCTTACCTTTTCACATAGCCTTACCGTTTTCCTTGGCCCTAACTTTTTCCCTGGTCTGAGGTTTTCACCTAACCAAACCTTTCCCCTCATATATCCTTTTCTTAGCATTAAACCTTTCCCCTGGCTTAACCTTTTTCCCTGGCCTAAACTTTTCTCCTGTCCTAAGCTTTTCCCTGGCTTAAACCTTTCCCCTGGGCTAACTTTTTCCCCAAGCCTAACCTTTCTTCTTGTCTAACATTTTCCCTGAGATTAATGTTTTCCCCTAGCCTTACCTTGTCCCTTCTGCAGACCTAATCTTTAAACGTTGCCTAGCTTTTTTCCTTAGCTATTTCCTTTTGCTCATGCCTAAACTTACCCCTATCCTAACCATTGCCCATAGCCTAACCTTTTACCCTAGGCAAGACATTTCCTTTAGCTTAATCTTTTTCCTGTTCTTAACCTCTTCCCCAAAGCCTGACCTTTTGCCCTAGCCTTATCTTTCCTCGAACTTAACCATTTCCCATTGCCTAACCTTTCCCCCAGCCTAATCATTTCCCCTAGCATAACCCTTTCATTGATAACCTTTACCCTTGGCCTGACCTTTTTGTCTGGCCTAAGCTTTTTCCTAACCTAACATTTTCCCCAGGGCCAACTTATTCCCCTGGCCTACTTTTTTCCACTAGCATAACCTTTTCCCTCACTTAAACTCATCCCCTGGCCTAACCTTGTCCCCTGGATTAACCTTTTCCCCTGGCCTCAGCTTTTCCCTGGCTCAAACTTTTCCCTTGCCATTTTTTCCCCTGGCCTAAGATTGCCCATCGTGTAATCTTTTCCTCTGGCCTAACCCTTTCCCCTAGCGTAAACTTTTCCCCTAGTCTAACCTTTCCCCTATACTAACCTTTCCCTTTGCCTAACATTTTCACTTTGCCTAACCTTTTCCCCTTGTCCAACCTTTTCCCTGAGCCTAACATTTTCCCTCACCCTGAAGTTTTTTCCTTAGCCTTTCCATTTCCCTTGGCCTAACTCTCTCAAAGGAAAGGCTAAGGGGGACCAAAATGGAAACAGAAGGGTTCAGGGCCAGGCCTGGAAGGCAAAGGCTCAGGGGCCAAAACTGAAATTAGAAGTGTTCAGGGCCAGGCCTGGAAAGCAAAGGGTGGGGACAAAAACTGGAAAGAGAAGGGTTCTGGGCCGAGCCCGGAAGGCAAAGCGATGGGGGGAGGGCGGGGTTAGGCCTGTAAGGCAAGCCCTGGGGGGGCAAAACTGAAACGAGAATCGTTTGGGGTCCAGGCCTGGAAGGCAAAGGCTTGGGGGGTGGCAAAACTGGAAAGAGAAGGTTTCAGGGCCAGGCCTGGAAGGTGATCCTGAGGGGGGAAGGGGGTGTTAAAAGTGAAACCAAAAGCGTTCGGGTCCAGGCCTGGAAGGTAAAAGCTGGGGGGCGGGCATAACTGGAACCAGAAGGGTTTGGAACCCTGCCTGGAAATCAAAGACTGGGGAGGGGGGGCAAAACTAGAAAGAGAGGAGTTTACGGTCAAGCCTTGAAGTCATAGGCTGGGGAGCCAAAATAGGAAAGCTAAGTGTTCCAGGGGAGGACGGGAAAGCAAATGCTGGGCATCCTAAACTGGATAGAGAATGGATTGGAGCCAGGCCTGGAAGGCAAAGGCCGGGGTGACAAAACCGGAGTGAGGGGTGTCTGGGTACAGGTCTAGTAGGCAAAACCTGGTGGGGCAAAACAAAAACGAGAAAGGCTGAGGACCAAGCCTGGAAGGCAAAGGCTGGGGGACCAAACCTGAATGAGACGGGTTTAGGATAGGCTTGTAAAGCAAAGGCTAGGGGCAACAACTGGAAAAAGAAGTGTTCAGGCCCAGGACTGGAAGGTAAAATCTCTGGGACCAAAACTGGAATTAGAAGAGTTTGGAGCCAGGCCTGGAATGCTAACGCTGGGTGGCCAAAACTGGAACAAGACCGGTTCAGTGCCAGACCTTGAAAGAAAGGTTACGGGGCCCAGGTCTGGAAGACAAAGGCTGGTTGGCCAAAAGTGGAATGAGAAGTATTTGAGACCAGACCTATCAGGTAAAGGCTGGGGGACCAGGTCTGGAAAGCAAAGGCTGGGGCGCCAAAACTGGAAACAGAAGGGTTCGGGGTCAGGTCTGTAAAGCAAATGCTGGGGGGGTCCAAAACTGAATAGAGAAGGGATCGTAGCCAAGCTTGGAAGGCACAGGCTGGGTGGACAAAACTGGAATGATAAGGGTCTGAGGACAGGCCTAGGCAAAGCTTGTGGGGGCGGGCAAAATTGAAACGAGAAGGGTTCAGGGCCACTCCTGGAAGGCAAAGGCTGGGGGGCTCAAACTGGAAAGAGAAGTGTTGGGGGTCAGCTCCTGGAAGGTTAAGGCTTGCGGTGGGGGTAGGGTGCGGGGGAGGGCAGGCCGAAACTGGAAGGGAAACATGTTGGGGCCAGACCTGGAAAGGAAATGTCGGGGGGTGAGGAGAAACTGGAAAGAGAAGTGTTCAGCGCCAGGCTAGGAAGGCAAAGCCAAACTAGAATGAGAAGGTTTCGGGATCAAGACTGGAAGGCGAAGGCTGGGGGCCAAAGCTCGAATTAGAAGGGTACGGGGCTAGGTCTGGAAGGCATAGGCTGGGGGACCATAATGGGAACGAAAGGGTTCAGAGTCATGCCTGGAAGGCAAAGGGAGAGGGGCCAATTCTGCAACATGAAGTGTTCAGGGCAAGGCCTGTCGGGCAAAGGCAGGGAGAATCATGCCTGGAAGGAAAAGGCTCGGGGAGGGAGCAATCCTGGAGCACAGTGTTCAGAGCAAGGCCTGGAAGGCAAGGTTTGGGGGGGTCAGGCCTAGAAGACAAAGGCTAGGGAGCCTAAACTAAAACGAGAAATGTTCAAAGCCAGGCCTATAAGGGAAATGCTGGGGGACCAAAACTAGATAGAGAAGGGTTTGGGGCCAGGTCTGTAAGTCAAAGGGTTGGGGGCCAAATCTGGAAAGAGTAAGGTTCAGGGCCATGTTGGAAGACAAAGCGTGGGGGGTCCCAGCACTATCCCCTAACATAACCATTTCCAATCACCTAACCTCTTCCTCTTACCTAAAATTTTTCCAGTAACCTCACCTTTGCCCTTAGCCTACTGCTTCCTACTGCTTTCCCTTAACCTCACCTTTCCCCTAGCCTAACCTTTTCCCCTGGCTTAACATTTTCACATAGCCTTACCTTTTTCCACGGCCCTAACTTTTTCTGTGGTCTGAGGTTTTCACCTAGCTAAACCTTTCCCCTCACATAACCTTTTCTTAGGATAAAACTTTTCCCCTGGCCAAAACCTTTCTCCTGTCCTAAGCTTTTCCCTGGCTGATACCTTTCCCCTGGGCTAACCTTTTCCCCAAGCCTAACATTTTCTCTTACCTGACCTTTTCCCTGAGCTTAAAGTTTTCCCCTGGCCTTACTTTTTCCCCTAGCCTTACCTTTTCCCCCAGCCTAACTTTCTCCCTGGGCTATTTTTTTCTCTTGGCCTAACCTCTTGCCCTGGCCTACCATTTTTCCATGGTCTATGCTTTTCACCTCTCCTAATGTTTCCCACCCAGCCTAACGTTTTCCCAAATCTAATCTTGCCCTTTACCCCTGGCCTAACCTTTTTCCCAGCCTACCCTTTTCCCCGACCTACCCTTTGCCCATCGCCTAAGCATTCCCCTAGCCTAACCTTTTCCCTTAACCTAACATTTTCCCCTAGCCATACCTTTTCCCCTACCATAAACCTTTCCGCTGGCCTAATGTTTGCCCCTTGCCAAACCTTACACCAAGCTTAAAGTTTACCCTAGCTTAACCTTTTCCCCTAACCTTACCTTGACCCCTGGCCTAATTCTTTCTCCTAGCTTAACCATTTTCCCTTGCCAAACCCTTTTCCCTGGACTGACCTTTCCCCCTACCTTAACCTTTTCCCCTGACCTACTCTCTTCCCCTAGCCTAATGTTTTCTCTTACCCTAACTTTTTCCTTAGTCTACTCTTTCCCCTACGGTAACCTTTTCCCCTAGCCTTACTATTTTACCAGGCTTAGCCTTTTCCACTAACCTATCTTTTTCCTCCCGCCTAACTCTTTCCCCTAGCCTAAACGTTTCCTCTAACCTAACATTTACACCAAGCCCAACCCTCTCCTTTGTTTAAACTTTTCCGCTAGCCTAATCTTTTCTCTGGACCTAAACTTCTCCCCCGGCCTAACGTTTTACCCTGGCCAAGCTGTTCCCTGGCCAAACCTTTTCCCATAGCCTAACCTTTTCCCCAGACATTCCTTTTGCCCTAACATAACCTTTTCCTTAGCCTAATGTTTGCCCATTGCCAAACCTTCTGCCTAACCTAATCTTTGGACTAGCATTACCATTTCCCCTTGCCTAACCTTTTCCTCTGGCCTAGCCTTTTCCCCTAGATGACCCGGTATCTCCCCCAGCGCTTAGAACAGTGCTCGGCACATAGTAAGCGCTTAACAAATACCAACATTATCATTATTATTATTATTATTAGCTTAACCTTTTCCCCTGACCTAACCTTTTACCCTGGTCTAAGATTTTCCCCTGGCCTGACCTTTTCACCTCACCTAAACTTTTCTTCCTACCTAACCTTTTCCTTGAGCCTCACATTTTCCCCAAGCCTAACCTTTTCCCCTTGCCTGACCTTTTCGCCTGGCCTAACTTTTTCCCCGACCTATGCTTTTTCCTGGCTTAATCTTTTCCCCTGGTCTAACCATTTCCCCTAGCCTAACCTTTCCCCCTTGCCTAATCTTTTCCTTGAGCTTAACTATTCCCCTAATCTAACTTTCTCCCTGGCCTAACCTTCTTCCTTAGCCTAACCTCTTCCTGTGGCCAAACCTTTTCCCCTGGCCTACCTCCTCTCTTGGCCTAAGCTTTTCCCCAATCCTAATGTTTTCCCCTAGCCTAACTTTTTCCCTAGTCTATTCTTTCCCGTAGGCTAACCTTTTCCCCTAGCCTTACCATTTTCCCAGGCTAAGCATTTTCTCATAGCCTAACCTTTTCCCCCTGCCTAACTCTTACCCCGAGTTTATAGGTTTTCCTTAACCTAACATTTAAACCAAGCCCAACCGTCTCCCTGGCCTAAACCATTTCCCCTGGCCTAAGTTGTTCCCTGAACTAAGCTTTCTCCTGGCCTACCCTTGTTCCCTTTCCTAACCTCTTCCTGTAGCTTAAACCTTTCCGCTGGCTAAACCTTTCCCCTGGCCATACTTGTTCCCCTACCGTAACCGTTTCAGCTGGCCTTATGCTTTCTCCTTGCCAAACCTTTTGCCCAGCCTATTTTTTCGCCTAACCTAACCATTTCCCCTTGCTTAAGCTTGTCCGCTGGTCTAATCTTTTCCCCTACACAAAGCTTTTCTCCTTGCCTAACCTTTACCCTGAGCATAACGTTTTCCCCAAGCTTGAGCTTTTTGCCTAGCCTTAGCTATTCCCCTGGCATAACTTTCTCTCTGGCCTAACCCTTTCCCTTAGCCTAATCTTTTCACCTAGCCTAAACTTTTCTCCTAGCCTAATTTTTTTCCCTAGGCTAATGGTTTCCCTTAGCCTAATCTTTCCCATAGCCTAAGGTCTTCCTTTGGCCTAACCTTGTCCCCTGGCCTAAACCTTTCCCCTGGCCTAACGTTTCCCCATGGTCTAATCTTTTCCCTAGTCCACCCTTTCCCCTAGCCTTCCCTTTTCCCCAAGCCTAACTTTACTCCTAGTCTAATCTTTCCCCTAGCCTAACCTTTTCTCCTAGCCTTATCTTGCTTCCAGGTTTAGCCTGTTGCACTAACCTAACCTTGAGAAGCATAACTCTTTACCCTTGTGTAACCTTTTCCCCTAGCCTCACCTTTTTCCCAGGCTTAGAATTTTCCCCTAGCATAACGTCTTCCCCGTGCCTAACTTTTTCCCCTGGCCTAACTGTTACCTGGCTTAACGTTTTCCCCTGGCCTAGCTTTTCCCATAGCCTAACCTTAACCCCTAGCCAAACCTTTTCCCCTACCACAACCTTCTCCCCTGGCCTAATGTTTCCCCTTGCCAAACCTTTTGCCCAACCTAATCTTTCCCCTAGCCTATTTTCCCCTTGCCTAATCTTTTCCCCTGGTCTAAACTTTTCCCCTAGCCTAACCTTTTCCCATTGCCTGACCTTTTAACTCAGCCTGACCATTTACCATACCCTAAGCTTTTACCCAGGGCAAAACCTTGTCCTAACCATTCCCCCTTTTCCCCAAGCGTCAGCTAATTCCCCTAACCTAACCTTTACTCCTACCCTAACCCTTCCTGGAGACTAACCTTTTCTACTGGTCAAGCCTTTCCCCATACAATAACCTTTACCCTGGCTTAAGCTTTTCCCCTTGTCTAACCTTTTCCCATAGCCTAGCCTTTTTCATCTAACCTTTATCCACTATCCTTAATTTTTCCCCTATTCCAATCATTTCCCCCAGCCCAACCTTTCTGCAAACATAACACTTTCTCCTAACCTAACCTTTTCCTCTAACCTAATCTTTAAACATTCCCTAGCCTTTTCCTGTAGCCCAACCTTTGCCCATGCCTAACCTGTCCCATAGCCTAAACATTTCTCCTAGCCTAACCTTTCCTTTAACCTGTTTCCCATAGTCACACCTTTTCCCTTCGCCTAACCATTTCCCCTAGCTTAATTCTTTTCCCAGTCTTAAAGTTTTCCCCAAAGCCTGACCCTTCCCAGTAGCCTAAGCTTTTCCCCTGGCCGAACCTTTCCTCCTGGCCTAACGTTCTCCACTGGCCTAATCATTTTGCCTATCATAACCTTTTCACTGATCACCTTTTATCATGGCCTAACCTTTTCCCTTAGCCTAATCCTTTTCCTGGTTTAAACTTTTTCCCTAAAGTAACCTTTTCTTTAGCCAAACCTCTTCCCAAAAGCCTGACCTTTTCCCCTAGCCTGACCCTTTCCAGTAGCCTAAGCTTTTCCCCTGGCTTAACAGTTTCCCCTGGCCTAAAGCTTTCCACTGGCCTAACCGTTTCCCCTCACCTAACAATGGCGCCTACCATAACCTTTTCCCCTAGCAGAACCTGTTCCCAGGTTTAAGCTTATCCCCTGGCCTAAACCTTTCCCCTGGCCTAAGCTTTTCCTTCTCTTAACCTTTTCCCCTGGCCTAAGCTTTTTCCTGGTTTAAACATTTCCCTACTGTAATGTTTCCCCTTACCTAAGATTTCCCCTATCCCAACTATTTCCCACACCCTAACCTTTTCCCCTGGCCTAATCATTTCCCCCATCATAACCTTTTCACTGATAACCTTTTCCCATTGTCTGATCATTTCCCCTGGCTTACCCTTTTCCCATGGCCTAACCATAGCCCTTAGCCTAACCTCTTCTCCTAGCTTAACCTTGTTCCCCAGAGTAAACTTTTCCTTACCTTAACCTTTTCCCCTAGCCTGAGCCTTTCCAGTAGCCTACGGTTTTGCCCTGGATTAACGTTTTCCACTGACCTAACGTTTTCCTCTGTCTAACCTTTCCCCATGTCAAAACCTTTCCCCTGGCCTAACCTTTCCTCCTAGTCTCAGCTAATTCCCCTTACCTAACCTTTATTCCAAGCATAACCTTTCCTAGAGTCTAACCTTTTGCCCTGGCCAAAACCTTTCCCGACAGTTACTTTTACCCCAGGTTAAACTTTTCTTCATGCCTAACATTTTCCCTAGCCTAACCTTTTCCCCTAGCCTAGCCTGTTCTCCTAGCCTAAATTTGTCCCTTAGCCTTAACGTTGCCCCATTCTAAGCTTTCCCAGTAGCACAACCTTTCCACTAGTCTAATGCTTTTTTCTAACCTAAGCTTTTCCCCAGACCTAATCTGTAAACGTTGCCTAGCTTTTTTCCTTAGTCTAACTTTTGCCCATGCCTAACCTTTCTCCTATCCTAACCATTGCCCATAGCCTAACCTTTCACCCTAGCCTAGCCATTTCCTTTAGCTTAACATTTTCTCTGGTCTTAACCTTTTCCCCAAAACCTGACCTTTTCCCCTAGTCTCATCTTTCGTCGAACCTAACCATTTCCCATTGCCTAACCTTTTCCCCAGCCAAATCATTTCCCCTAGCATAACCCTTTGACTGATAACCTTTTCCCTTGGCCTGACCTTTTTGCCTGGCCTAAGCTTTTTCCTCTCCTAACATTTCCCCAGGTCCAACCTATTCCCCTGGCCTACGTTTTTCCACCAGCATAAGCTTTTCCCTGACTTAAACTCATCCACTGGCCTAACCTTGTCCCCTGGACTAACCTTTTCCCCTGGCCTCAGCTTTTCCCTGGCTCAAACGTTTCCCTTGCCATTTTTTCCCCTGGCCTAAGATTTCCCATCATGTAATCTTTTCCTCTGGCCTAACCTTTTCCTCTTGCCTAACCTTTTCCCCTAGCCTAACCTTTCCCCTAGACTAACTTTTCCGTTAGCCTAACATTTTCTCCTTGCCTAACCTTTTCCCCTTGTTCAACGTTTTTCCTGAGTCTAAACTTTTCCCTGACCCTAACGTTTTTCCGTAGCCTTTCCATTTCCCTTGGCCTAACTGTCTCAAAGGAAAGGCTAAGGGGGACCAAAATGGAAACAGAAGGGTTCAGGGCCAAGCCTGGTAGGCAAAGGCTCAGGGGCCAAAACTGGAATTAGAAGTGTTCAGGGCCAGGCCTGGAGAGCAAAGGGAGGGGACCAAAACTGGAAACAGAGGGTTCTGGGCCTAGCCTGGAAGGCAAAACGATGCGGGGGGGGGGGGGGTAGGCCTGTAAGGCAAGCCCTGGGGGGACGAAACTGAAACGAGAATGGTTTGGGGTCCATGTCTGGAAGACAAAGGCGGCTGGTTGGCCAAAAGTGGAATGTGAAGGATTCAAGGCCAGACCTGTCAGTCAAAGGCTGGGGTACCAGGTCTGGAAAACAAAGGCTGGGGTGCCAAAGGGTTTGGGGTCAGGTCGGGAAAGCACATGCTGGGGGCTGCAACACTGGATAGAGAAGGAATAAGAGCCAAGCCTGGAAGGCACAGGCTGGGGTACAAAACTGGAATGACAGGGGTCTGAGGACAGGCCTAGTTGACAAAGCTTGGGGGGGGGGGGGCAAAACAGAAACGAGAAGGGTTCCCGGCCACTCTTGGAAGGCAAAGGCTGGGGGGCTAAAACTGGAAAGAGTAGTTTTGGGTGCCAGGTCGGGAAAGGCTAAGGCTGGCGTGGGGGAAGGGGGGTCAAACTGGAAGGGGTACAGTTTGGGGCCAGACCTGGAAGGGAAAGGTCCGGGGGTGAGGAGAAACTGGAAAGAGAAGGGTTCAAGGCCAGACCTGGAAGGCAAAGGCTTGGAGGCAAAACTAGAATGAGAAGGGTTCGGGACCAAGACTGGAAGGCAAAGGCTGGGGGCCAAAACAAGAAGGAGAAGGGTATGGGGCTAGGTCTGGAAGGTATAGGCTGGGGGACCATAATGGGAATAAGAAAGGTTCAGAGTCATGCCAGGAAGGCAAAGGGAGAGGGGCCAATCCTGGAACACGAAGTGTTCAGGGCAAGGCCTGTCAGGAAAAGGCAGGGAGAATCAGGTCAGGAAGGAAAAGGCTGGTGAAGGCAGCAATCCTGGAACACAGTGTTCAGAGCAAGACCTGGAAGTCAGGGTTTTGGGGGTCAGGCCTAGAAGACAAAGGCTAGGGGGTCAAAACTGGAACGAGAAAGGTTCAAGGCCAGGCCTTTAAGGCAAATGCTGCAGGAGCAAAACTAGATAGAGAAGGGTTTGGGGCCAGGTCTGGAAGGCAAAGGCTGGGGGGCCAAATCTGGAAAGAGTAAGGTTCAGGGCCATGTTTGAAGACAAAGGCTGCGGGGCCCAACACCTTCCCTTAACGTAACCATTTCCCATCACCTAAACTTTTCCTCTCGCCTAAAATTTTTCCAGTAGCCTCACCTTTTCCCCTAGCCTAATGCTTTCCCTTAGCCTAATGCTTTCCCTTAGCCTAACCTTTTCCCCTGGCCTAACTTTTTCACATAGCCTTACCGTTTTCCTTGGCCCTAACTTTTCCCCTGGTCTGAGGTTTTCACCTAGCCAAACCTTTCCCCTCACATAACCTTTTCTTAGGATTAAACCTTTCCCCTGGCTTAACCTTTTCCCCTGGCCTAAACCTTTCTCTTGTCCTAGGTTTTTCCCTGGCTTAAACCTTTCCCCTGGGCTAACTTTTTCCCCAAGCCTAATCTTTCCTCTTGCCTAATCTTTGCCCTGAGCTTAACGTTTTCCCCTAACCTTACGTTTTCCCCTAGCCTAACTTTCTCCCTAGGCTAATTTTTTCTCCTGGCCTAACCTCTTCCCCTGGCCTACCATTTTTTCATGGCCTATGCTTTTCCCCTATCCTAATGTTTCCCCTCAGCCTATTTCCCAAATCTAATCTCGTCCCGAGTCTAATCTTGGCCCTAGACTTATCTTTCCCCTAACCTAACCTTTTCCCCTAGCCTTAACCTTTCCCTTAACCTAATGTTTTCCCTCAGTCTTTGGTATTCCTTAGTCTAATCATTCCCCTAAGCTAACCTTTTCCCCTGGCCTAACCTTTTTCCCCAGCCTACCCTTTTACCCCACCTACCCTTTGCCTCTGGCCTAAACTTGCCCCTAGCCTAACCTTTTCCCTTAACCTAACATTTTCCCCTAGCCATACCTTTTCCCCTACCACAAACCTTTTCCCTGGCCTAATGTTTTCCCCTTGCCGAACCTTACACCCTTACATTTCCCTTAGTCTACTCTTTCCCTTAAAGTAACCTTTTCCCCTAGCCTTACTATTTTACCAGGCTTAGCCTTTTTCCCTAACCTATCATTTTCCTCCTGCCTAACTCTTACCCTAGCCTAAACCTTTCCTCTAACCTAACATTTACACTAAGCCCAATCTTCTCCCTTGTTTAACCTTTCCCACTAGCCTAAACTTTTCTCCGGACCTAAACTTCTCCCCCGGCCTAACGTATCACCCTGGCCAAGCTTTACCCTGGCCAAACCTTTTCCCATAGCTTAACCTTTTCGGCTAGCCATACCTTTTCCCCAAACATAACCTTCTCCTTCGTCTAATGTTTACCCATTGTCAAACCTTCTGCCTAACCTAATCTTTGCCCTAGCATAACCATTTCCCCTTGCCTAACCTTTTCCTCTGGCCTAAGCTTTTCCCCTAGCTTAACTTTTTACCGTCACATAACCTTTTACCCTGGTCTAAGATTTTCCCCTGGCCTGAGCTTTTCACCTCACCTACCCTTTTCTTCCTACCTAACCTTTTCTCCTGGCCTCACTTCTTTCCCGACCTAAGCTTTTTCCTGGATTAATCTTTTCCCCTGGTCTAACCATTTCCCCTTGCCTAACCTTTCTCCCTTGACTAATATTTTCCCTGAGCTTAACCTTTGTCCTAGTCTAACTTTCTCCCTGGCCTAACCTTTCCCCTTAGCCTAACCACATCCTGTGGCCTAACCTTTTCCCCTGGCCTACTTTCTCTCTTGCCCGAAGATATTCCCCAATCCTAAAATTTTCCCCCAGCCTAACCTTTTCCTAGTCTATTCTTTCCCCTAGGCTAACCTTTTCCCCTAGCCTTACCATTTTCCCAGTCTTAGCCTTTTCTCCTAGCCTAACCTTTTCCCCCAGCCTAACTCTTTCCCCGAGCCTAAAGCGTTTCCCTAACCTAACATTAACACCAAGTGCAACAGTCTCCCTGGCCTAAACCATTTCCGCCGGCCTAGGTTTATCCCTGTACTAAGCTTTTCTCCTGACCTAACCTTGTCCCCTTTCCCAACCTCTTCCTGTAGCCTAAACCTTTCACCTTCCCTAACCTTTTGCCCTGGCCATACTTTTTCCCCTCCCGTAACCGTTTCACCTGGCCTTATGTTTTCCGCTTGCTAAACTTTTGCCTAGCCTAATCTTTCGCCTAGCCTAACCATTTCCTCTTGCTTAACCTTGTCCCCTGGTCTAATCTTTTCCCCTGAACAATAACTTTCTCCTTGCCTAACCTTTACCCTGAGCATAACGTTTTCCCCAAGCCTGACCTTTTGCCTAGCCTTAGCTATTCCCCTGGCCTAACTTTCTCCCTGGCCTAACCTTTTCACCTAGCCTAAAATTTTCTCCTAGCCTAATTTTTTTTCCCTAGGCTAATGGCTTCCCATAGCATAACGTCTTCCCCTGACCTAACCTTGTCCCCTGGCCTAAACGTTTCCCCTGGCCTTACGTTTCCCCATAGTCTAATCTTTTCACGAGTCCACCCTTTCCCCAGCCTACCCTTTTCCCCTAGTCTATCTTTTCTCCTAATCTAATCTTTCCCCTAGCCTAACCCTTTCCGCTAGCCTTATCTTTCTCCCAGGTTTAGCCTGTTCCGCTAACCTAACCTTGAAAGTACTAACGCTTTCCCCTTGCATAACCCATTCCGGTAGCCTCACCTTTTTCCCAGTCTTAGCATTTTCCCCTAGCATAACGTCTTCCCCCTGCCGAACTTTTTCCCCTGGCCTAACAGTTCCGTGGCCTAACGTTTTCCCCTGGCCTAGCTTTTCCCATAGCCTAACCTTTTCCCCTAGCCAAACCTTTTCCCCTACCACAACCTTCTTCCCTGGCCTAATGTTTTCCCCTTGCCAAACCTTTTGCTCAACCTAATATTTCCTCTAGCCTAGTTTTCCCTTGCCTAATCTTTTCTTCTGGTCTAACCTTTTCCCCTAGCCTAACCCTTTCCCCATGCCTGACCTTTTAACTCAGCCTGACCATTTACCATAGCCTAAGCTTTTACCCAGGGCAAAACCTTGTCCTAAACATTCCCCCTTTTCCCCAGGCGTCAGCTAATTCCCCTAACCTAACCTTTACTCCTACCCTAACCCTTCCTGGAGACTAACCTTTTCTACTGGTCAAGCCTTTCCCCATACAATAACCTTTACCCTGGCTTAAGCTTTTCCCCTTGTCTAACCTTTTCCCATAGCCTAGCCTTTTTCATCTAACCTTTTTCCACTATCCTTAATTTTTCCCCTATTCCAATCATTTCCCCCAGCCCAACCTTTCTGCAAACCTAACACTTTCTCCTAACCTAACCTTTTCCCCTAACCTAATCTTTAAACATTGCCTAGCCTTTTCCTGTAGCCTAACCTTTGCCATGCCTAACCTTTCCCATAGCCTAAACATTTCTCCTAGCCTAACCTTTCCTTTAACCTGTTTCCCATAGTCTCACCTTTTCCCTTCGACTAACCATTTTCCCTAGCTTAATTCTTTTCACAGTCTTAAACTTTTCCCCAAAGCCAGACCCTTCCCAGTAGCCTCAGCTTTTTCCCTGGCCTAACCTTTTCTCCTGGCCTAACGTTCTCCCCCGGCCGAATCATTTCCCCTATCATATCCTTTTCACTGATAACCTTTTCCCATCGTCTTATCTTTCCCCTGGCTTTACCTTTTCCCATAGCCTAACCTTTTCCCTTTGGCTAATCTTTTTACTGGTTTAACCTTTTTCCCTAATGTAATCTTTTCCTTAGCCAAACCTTCTCCCAAAAGCCTGACCTTTTCCCCTAGCCTGACCCTTTCCAGTAGCGTAAGCTTTTCTCCTGGATTAACGTTTTCCCCTGGCCTAAAGCTTTCCACTGGCCTAACCATTTCCCCCAGCCTAACATTGGCCCCTACCATAACCTTTTCCCCTAGCAGAACCTTTTCCGGGGTTTAAACCTTTCCCCTGGCCTAGGCTTTTCCTTCTCTTACCCTTTTCCCCTAAGCCTAAGCTTCTTCCTGTTTTAAACATTTCCCTGCTGTAATGTTTTCCCCTTGCCTAACCTTTCCCCTAACCCAACTATTTCCCACAGCTTAACCTTTTCCCCTGGCCTAATCATTTCCCCCATCATAACCTTTTCACTGATAACCTTTTCCCAAGGTTTGATCTTTTCCCCTGGCTTACCCTTTTCCCATGGCCTAACCATATCCCTTAGCCTAACCTTTTCCCCTAGCTTAACCTTGTTCCCCAGAGTAACCTTTTCCTTATCTAAACCTTTTCGCCTAGCCTTACCCTTTCCAGTAGCCTACGCTTTTGCCCTGGATTAACGTTTTCCCCTGGCCTAACGTTTTCTTCTGGCTAACCTTTCCCTATGTCAAAACCTTTCCCCTGGCCTAACCTTTTCTCCTTGCCTCAGCGAATCCCCTAACCTAACCTTTACTCCAACGACAACCTTTCCTAGAGTCTAACCTTTTGCCCTAGCCTAACCCTTTCCCCTGGCCAAACCTTTTGCCAGACAGTTACTTTTACCCTGAGTTAAACCTTTCCCCATGACTTACCTTTTCCCCTTCCCTAAACTTTTCCCCTAGCCTAGCCTGTTCTCCTAGCCAAACCTAGTCACTTGGCCTTAACTTTTCCCCCATTCTAACCTTTCCCGCTAGCACAATCTCTGCACTAGTCTAATGCTTTTTTCTAACCTAAGCTTTTCCCCAGACCTAATCTTTAAACGTTGCCTAGCTTTTTTCCTAAGTCTGACTTCTGCCCATGCCTGACCTTTCCCTTATCCTAACCATTGCCCGTAGCCTAACCTTTCACCCTAGCCTAGCCATTTCCTTTAGCTTAACCTTTTTCCTGGTCTTAACCTTTTCCCCAAAGCCTGACCTTTTCCCCTAGTCGTATCTTTCCTCAAACTTAACCTTTTCACATTGCCTAACCTTTTCTCCAGCCAAATCATTTCCCTTAGCATAACCCTTGGACTGATAACCTTTTCCCGAGGCCTGACCTTTTTGCCTGGCCTAAGCTTTTTCCTCTCCTAACATTTTCCCCAGGCCCAATCTATTCCCCTGGCCTACGCTTTTCCACTAGCATAAGCTTTTCCCTGACTCAAACTCATCCCCTGGCCTAACCTTGACCCCTGGGCTAACCTTTTCCCCTGGGCTCATCTTTTCCCTGGCTCAAACTTTTCCGTTGCCCTTTTTTTCCCGTGGCCAAAGCTTTCCCATCATGTAATCTCTTCCTCTGCCCTAACCCTTTCCCCTAGCCTAACCTGTCCCCTAGACTAACGTTTCCCTTAGCCTAACATTTTCTCCTTGCCTAACCTTTTCCCTTTGTCCAACCTTTTCCCTGATCCTAACATTTTACCTGACCCAAACGTTTTTCCCTAGCCTTTCCATTTCCCTTGGCCTAACTCTCTCAAAGGAAAGGCTAAGTGGGACCAAAATGGAAACAGAAGGGTTCAGGGCCAAGCCTGGAGGCAAAGGCTCAGGGGCCAAAACTGGAATTAGAAGCGTTCAGGGCCAGGGCTGGAACGCAAAGGGTGGGGACCAAAACTGGAAAGAGAAGGGTTCTGGGCCTAGCCCGGAAGGCAAAGCGATGGGGTGGAGGAGGGCGCTAGTCCTGTAAGGCAAGCCCTGGGGGGACAAAACTAAAACGAGAAGGGTTTGGGGTCCAGGCCTGGAAGGCAAGACTAATGGGCTGGCAAAACTGGAAAGAGAAGGGTTCAGGGCCAGGCCTGGAAGGCAAAGTGTGGGGGTGGCGCATAACTGGAACGACAAGGGTTTGGAACCCTGCCGGGAAAACATAGACAGGGGAGGGGGGCAAAATAGAAAGAGAGGAGTTCATGGTCAAGCCTTGAAGGCATAGCTTGGGAGCCAAAACAGGAAAGCTAAGCATTCCGCGGTAGGCCTGGCAAGTAAATGCTGGGGGCCCAAACCTGGTTAGAGAAGGGATCGGATCCAGGCCTGCAAGGCAAATGCCTGGGTGACAAAACCGGAGTGAGAGGGGTCTGGGTACAGGTCTAGTAGGCAAAACCTGGTGGGGCAAAACTGAAACGAGAAAGGTTGAGGACCAAGCCTGGAAGCCATATGCTGGGGGACCAAACCTGAATGAGACGGGTTTAGGACAGGCTTGTAAAGCAAAGGCTAGGGGCAAAAACTGGAAAGAGAAGTGTTCAGGGCCAGGACTGGAAGGTAAAACCTCTGAGACCAAAACTGGAAATAGAAGAGTTTGGAGCCAGGTCTGGAAGGGCAAGGCTGGGGGTCCAGAACTGGAACAAGAAGGGTTCAGTGCCAGGCCTAGAAGGAAAGGTTGGGAGGCCCATGTCTGGAAGACACAGGCTGGTTGGCCAAAAGTGAAATGAGAAGGATTCGAGGCCAGACTTGTCAGGCAAAGGCTGGAAGACCAGGTCTGGAAAGCAAAGGCTGGGGCGCCAAAACTGGAAAGAGAAGGGTTCTGGGTCAGGTCTGGAAAGCAAATGCTGGGGGCTCAAAACTGGATAGAGAAGGGATCGGAGCCAATACTGGAAGGCACAGGCTGGGGGACAAAACTGGAATGATAGGGGTCTGAGGACCAGCCTAGTAGGCAAAGCTTGGTGGGGGCGGGGTGGCAAAACTGAAGCGAGAATGGTTCGGGGCCCCTCTTGGAAGGCAAAGGCCGGGGGGCTAAACCTGGAAAGAGAAGTTTTGGGGGTCAGGTCTGGAAAGCCTAAGGCTGGTGGGGGGTCGCGGGGGCGGGGAGGGCGGGCTGAAACTGGAAGGGAAGCATGTTGGGGCCAGACCTGGAAGGGAAAGATCGCGGGGTGATGAGAAACTGGAAAGAGAAGGGTTCAGGGCCAGGCCTGGAAGGCAAGGTCTGGAGGCCAAAACCAGATTGAGAAGGTTTTGGGACCAAGACTGGAAGGCAAAGGCTGGGGGCCAAAACTAGAAGGAGAAGGGTACGGGGCTAGGTCTGGAAGGCATAAGATGGAGGGCCATAATGGGAACGAGAAGGTTCAGAGTCATGCCTGGAAGGAAAAGGAAGAGGGGCCAATACTGGAACACGAAGTGTTCGAGGCAAGGCCTGTCAGGCAAAGGCAGGGAGAATCAGGTCTGGAAGGAAAAGGCTGGCGGAGGCAGCAATCCTGGAACACAGTGTTCAGAGCAAGGCCTGGAAGGCAAGGTTTGGGGGGTCAGGCCTAGAAGACAAAGGCTAGGGGCCAAAACTGGAATGTGAAAGATTCAAGACCAGGCCTATAAGGCAAATGCTGGGGGACCAAAACTAGATAGAGAAGGGTTTGGGACCAGGTCTGGAAGGCAAAGGCTGGGGGCCCAAATCTGGAAAGAGTAAAGTTCAGGGCCATGTTTGAAGACAAAGGCAGGGGGGCCCAACACTTTCCCCTAACATAACCATTTCCCATCACCTAACCTCTTCCTCTTACCTAAACCTTTTCCAGTAACCTCACCTTTGCCCCTAGCCTAATGCTTTCCCTTATCCTAACCTTTCCCCTAGCCCAACCTTTTCCCCTGGCCTAACGTTTTCACATGAACTTACCTTTTTCCATGGCCCTAACTTTTTCCCTCATCTGAGGTTTTCACCCAGCCTAACTTTTTCACATAGCCTTACCTTTTTCCTTGGCGTTAACATTTTCTCTGGTCTGAGGCTTTCATGTATGCAAACCTTTCCCCTAACAGAACCTTTTCTGAGGATTAAACTTTTCCTCTGGCTTAACCTTTTTCCCTGGCCAAAACTCTTCTCCTGTCCTAAGCTTTTCCCTGGCTTAAACCTTTCCCCTGGGCTGTCTTTTTCCACAAGCCTAACCTTTCCTCTTGCCTAACCTTTTCCCTGAACTTAAGGTTTTCCCCTGGGCTTTCCTTTTCCCCTAGCCTTACCTTTTCCCCTAGCCTTACCTTTTCCCCTTGTCTAACCTTTTCCCATAGCCTAGCCTTTTTCACCTAGCCTTTTTCCAGTATCCTTAATTTTTCCCCTCTTCCAATCTTTTCCCCCAGCCCAACCATTCTGTCAACCTAACACTTTCTCCTGACCTAACCTTTTCTCCTAACCTAATCTTGAATCATTGCCTAGCCTTTTCCTGTAGCCTAACCTTTGCCCACACCTAACCTTTCCCATAGCCTAAACATTTCTCCTAGCCTAAGCTTTCCTTTAACCTATTTCCCATACTCTCACCTTGTCCCTTAGCCTAACCATTTCCCCTAGCTTAATTCTTTTTCCAGTCTTAAACTTTTCCCCAAAGCCTGACCCTTCCCAATAGCCTCAGCTTTTCACTTGGCCTAACCTTTTCTCCTGGCCTAACGTTCTCCCCTGGCCTAATCATTTCCCTTATCATAACCTTTTCACTGATAACCTTTTCCCATGGTCTTACCTCTCCCACTGGCTTAACCTTTTGCCAGGGCCTATCGTTTTCCCTTAGACTAATCCTTTTCCTGGTTCAACCTTTTCCCCTAAAGTAACCTTTTCCTTAGCCAAACCTGTTCCCAAAAGCCTGACCTTTTCCCCTAGCCTGACCCTTTGCAGTAGCCTAAGCTTTTCCCCGGGCTTAACAGTTTCCCCTGGCCTAAAGCTTTCCACTGGCCTAAGCATTTCCCCCAGTCTAACATCAGCCCCTACCATAACCTTTTCCCCTAGCATAACCTTTTCCCAGCCTTAAACCTTTCCCCTGGCCTAACCTTTTCCCCTGGCCTAAGCTTTTTTCTGGTTTAAACATTTCCCTCCTGTAATGTTTTCCCCTTGCCTAACCTTTCCCCTAGCCCAACTATTTCCCACAGCCCACCTTTTCCCCTAGCCTAATCATTTCCCCCTTCATAACCTTTTCACTGATAACCTTTTCCCATGGTCTGATCTTTTCCCATAGCTAACCCTTTTCCCATGGCTTAACCATAGCCCTTAGCCTACCTCTTTCCCCTACCTTAACCTTTTTCCCCAGAGTAACCTTTTCCTTGCCTTAACCTTTTCCAAAGCCTGAGCCTTTCCATTAGCCTATGCCTTTGCCCTGGATTAACGTTTTCCCCTGGCCTAACATTTTCCTCTGACTAACCTTTCTCCATGTCAAAACCTATCCCCTGGCCTAACCTTTTCTCCTAGCCTCAGCTAATTCCCCTAACCAGCCTTTACTCCAAGCATACTCTTTCCTAGAGTCTAACCTTTTCCTCTAGGCTAAGCTTTACCCCTGGCCAAAACATTTCCCCGAAAGTTACTTTTACCCCGTGTTAAACTTTTCCCCATGCCTAACCTTTTCCCCTAGCCTAACCTTTTCCCCTAGCCTAGCCTGCTCTCCTAGTCTAACATATTCCCTTAGCCTTGAATTTTCCCCTATTCTAACCTTTCCCGCTAGCACAACCTTTCCACTAGTCTAATGCTTTTTTCTAACCTAAGCTTTTCCCCTGACCTAATCTTTAAACGTTGCCTAGCTTTTGTCCTTACTCTAACTTTTGCCCATGCCTAACCTTTCCCCTATCCTACCCATTGCCCATAGCCTAATCTTTCACACTAGCCTAGCCATTTCCTTTAGCTCAACCTTTTTCCTAGTCTTAACCTTTTCCCCAAAACCTGAACTTTTCCCCTAGTCTTCTCTTTCCTCGAACTTAGCCATTTCCCATTGCCTAACCTTTTCCCCAGCCTCATCATTTCCCCTAGCACAACCCTTGCACTGATAACCTTTTCCGGTGGCCTGACCTTTTTGCCTGCCCTAAGCTTTTTCCTCTCCTAACATTTTCCCCAGGCCCAGCCTATTCCCCTGGCCTACGTTTTTCCACTAGCATAACTTTTTCCCTGACTTAAACTCATCCCCTGGCCTAGCCTTGTCCCCTGGACTAACCTTTTCCCCTGGGCTCATCTTTTCCCTAGCTCATACCTTTCCCTTGCCACTTTTTTCGCCTGGCCTAAGATTGCCCATCATGTAATCTTTTCCTCTGGCCTAACCTTTTCCCCTGGCCTAACCTTACCCCTAGACCAACTTTTCCCTTAGCCTAACATTTTCTCCTTGCCTAACCTTTTCCCTTTGTCCAATCTTTTCCCTGAGCTTAACATTTTCCCTTACCCTAACGTTTTTCCCTAGCCTGTCCATTTCCCTTTGCCTAACTCTCTCAAAGGAAAGGCTAAGGGTGACCAAAATGGAAACAGAAGGGTTCAGGGCCAAGCCTGGAAGGCAAAGGTTCAAGGGCCAAAACTGGAATTAGAAGTGTTCAGGGCCAAGCCTGGAAAGCAAAGGGTGGGGACCAAAACTGGAATGAGAAGGGTTCTGGGCCTAGCCTGGAAGGCAAAGCGATGAGGGGGGTGTGGATTAGGTCTATACGGCAAGCTCTGGGGGGACAAAACTGAAACGAGAAGGGTTTGGGGTCCAGGCCTGGAAGGCAAAGGCTGGGGGGCCATAACAGGAACGAGAAGGGTTTGGAACCCTGCCTGCAAAGCATAGGTTGGAGAGCGGGGCAAATCTAGAAATAGAAGAGTTCATGGTCAAGCCTTGAAGGCAAAGGCTGGGGAGCCAAAACAGGAAAGCTAAGCCTTCCGCAGTAGGCCTGGCAAGCAAATGCTGGGGGTCCAAAACTCGATAGAGAAGGGATCGGAGCCAGGCCTGCAAGGCAAAGGCCCGGGTGACAAAACCGGAGTGATAGGGGTCTGGGTACCGGTCACTAAGCTAACCCTTGCAAAACCTGGTGGGGCAAAACTGAAACGAGAAAGGTTGAGGACCAAGCCTGGAAGGCATAGGCTGGGGGAACAGACCTGAATGAGAGGGGTTTAGGACAAGCTTGTAAAGCAAAGGCTAGGGGCAAAAACTGGAAAGAGAAGTGTTCAGGGCCAGGACTGGAAGGTACAACCTCTGGGACCAAAACTGGAAATAGAAGAGTTTGGAGTCAGGCCTGGAAGGGCAAGGCTGGGGGGTCCAAAACTGGAACAAGAACGGTTCAGTGCCAGGCCTAGAAGGAACGGTTGTGGGGCCCAGGTCTGGAAGACAAAGGCTGGTTGGCCAAAAGTGGAATGAGAAGGATTCGAGGCGAGACCTGTCCGGCAAACGCTGGGGGACCAGGTCTGGAAAGCCAAGGCTGGGGCGCCAAAACCAGAAAGAGAAGGTTTTGGGGTCAGGTCTGGAAAGCAAATGCTGGGGGGGTGGTCCAAAACTGGATAGAGAAGGGATCAGAGCCAAGCCTGGAAGGCACAGGCTGGGGGGACAAGACTGGAATGATAGGGGTCTGGGGACAGGCCTAGTAGGCACATTGGCGGGGGGTAACTTAAACGAGAAGGGTTCGGGGCCACTCTTGGAAGGCAAAGGTTGGGGGGATAAAACTGGAAAGGGAAGTGTTCGGGGCCAAGTCTGGAAACGCTTAGGCTGGCCGGGGGGGTGGCGAGGGCAAAACTGGAAGGGGAACAGGTTGCGGCCAGACCTGGAAGGGAAAGGTCGGGGGGTGAGGAGAAACTGGAAAGAGAAGTGTCCAGGACTAGGCCTGGAGGGCAAAGGCCGGGGGTCAAAACTAGAATGAGAAGGGTTTGGGACCAAGACTGGAAGGCAAAGGCTGGGGGTTAAAACTAGAAGGAGAAGGGTACAGGCCTAGCTCTGGAAGGTATAGGCTGGGGGACCATAATGGGAACGAGAAGGGTTCAGAGTCATGCCTGGAAGGCAAAGGGAGAGGGGCCAATCCTGGAAAACCAAGTGTTCAGGGCAAGGCCTGTCAGGCAAAGACATGGAGAATCAGGTCAGGAAGGAAAAGGCTGGGGGAGGGAGCAATCCTGGAACACAGTGTTCATAGCAAGGCCTGGAAGGCAGGGTTTGGGGGGTCAGGCCTAGAAGACAAAGGCTAGGGGGCCAAAAGTGGAACGAGAAAGGTTCAAGGCCTGGCCTGTAAGGCAAATGCTGGGGGACCAAATCTAGATAGAGAAGGGTTTGGGGCCAGCTCTGGAAGGCAAAGGCTGGGGGGCCAAATCTGGAAAGAGTAAGGTTCAGGGCCATGTTTGAAGACAAAGGATGGGGGGCCCAACTCTTTCCCCTAACATAACCATTTCCCATCACTTAACCTTTTCCTCTTACCTAAACGTTTTCCAGTAATCTCACCTTTTCCTCTAGCCTAATGTTTTCCCTTAGCGTAACCTTACCCCTAAACTGACCTTTTCCCCTGGCCTAACTTTTTCACATAGCCTTACCTTATTCCTTGACCTTAACTTTTTCCCTCGTCTGAGGGTTTCACCTAGCCAAACCTTTCCCCTAAGAGAACCTTTTCTTAGGCTTAAACTTTTCCCCTGGCTTAACCTTTTTCCCTGGCCTAAACCTTTCTCCTGTCCTAAGCTTTTCCCTGGCTTAAACCTTTCCCCTGGGCTAACTATTTACCCAGGCCTAACCTTTCCTCTTACCTAACCTTTTCCCTGACCTTTACGTTTTCCCCTGGCCCTTCCGTTTCCCCTAGCCTTACCACTTCCCCTAGCCTAACTTTCTCCCAGGGCTAATTTTTTCTCTTGGCCTAACCTTTTCCCCTGGCCGACCATTTTTCCATGGCCTATGCTTTTCCCCTATCCTAATGTTTCCCCCCAGCCTGACGTTTTCCCAAATCTAATCTTGCCCCGAGTCTAATCTTGCCCCTAGACTTACCTTTTCCCCTAACCTGACCTTTTCCCCTAGCCTAAACCTTGCCCTTAGCCTACGGTATCCCTTAGTCCAATCTTTCCCTTAGGCTAACCTTTCCCCCTGGCCTAATCTTTTCCTCTGGCCTAAACTTGTCAGCTGGCCTAACCATTTTCCCCAGCCTACTCTTTTCCCCACCCTACCCTTTGCCCCTGGCCTAAACCTTCCCCTAGCCTAACCTTTTCCCTTAACCTAACATTTTCCCCTAGCCATACCTTCTCCCCTACCATAATCCTTTCCCCTGGCCTAATGTTTTCCCCTTGCAGAACCTTAAACCAAGCTTAAACTTTCCCCTAGCTTAACCTTTCCCCTAGCCTACCCTTGTCCCCTGGGCTAACCCTTTCCCCTAGTTTAAGCATTTCCCCTTGCCTAACCTTTCCCCATGGTCTAACTTTTTCCCCTACCTTAACCTTTTCCCCTGACCTTCTCTTTTCCCCTAGGCTAATGATTTCTTCTAGCCTAACTTTTCCCTTAGTCTACTCTTTCCCCTACCTTTTCCATAGCATTACTATTTTACCAGGCTTAGTACTGCTGCCTAACTCTTTCCCCCAGCCTAAACCTTTCCTCTAACTTAACATTTACACCAAGCTCAACCTTCTCCCTTGTTTAAGCTTTTCCGCTAGCCTAACCTTTTCTCCGGATCTAAACCTTTTCCCTTTTCCCTTTCCCCTTTTCCCCTAACATAACCTTTTCCTGGGGCTAATGTTTTCCCATTGCCAAACCTTCCGCCTAACTTAATCTTTGCCCTAGCATAACCATTTCCCCTTACCTAACCTTTTCCTCTGGCCTAAGCTTTTCCCCTAGCTTAACTTTTCCCCCTGATGTTACCTTTTACCCTCGTCTAAGATTTTCCCCTGGCCTGACCTTTTCACCTCACCTAAACTTTTCTTCCTACCTAACCTTTTCCTTTAGCCTCATGTTTTCCCCAAGCCTTACCTTTTCCCCTTGCCTGACTTTTTCCACTGGCCTAAATTTTTCGCCGACCTAAGCTTTTTCCTGGCTTAATCTTTCCCCACGGTCTAACCATTTCCCCTAGCCTAACCTTTCCACCTTGCCTAATCTTTTCCCTGAGCTTAACTTTTCTCCTAGTCTAACTTTCTCCCTGGCCTAACCTTTTCCCTGAGCCTAACCTCTTCCTGTGGCCTAACCTTTTCCCCTGGCCTACCTACACTTTGTCCTAAACTTTTCCCCAATACCAATGTTTTCCCCCAGCCTGTTTTCCCTAGTCCATTCTTTCCCCTATCCTAATCTTTTCCCCTAGCCTTACCATTTTCCCCGGCTTCGCCTTTTCTTGTAGCCTAACCCTTTTCCCTGGCCATACTCTTTCCAAGAGCCTAAAGATTTTCCCTAACCTAAAATTTACACCAAGCCCAACCATCTCCCTGGCCTAAACCATTTCCCCTGGCCTAGGTTTTTCCCTGTACTAAGCTTTTCTCCTGGCCTAACCTTGACCCCTTTCCTTACCTCTTCCTGTAGCCTAAACCTTTCACCTGGCCTAACCTTTTCCCCGGCCATACTTTTTCGCCTACTGTAACCGTTTCACCTGGCCTTATGTTTTCCCCTTGCCAAACCATTTGCCTAGCCTTATCTTTCGCCTAGCCTAACCATTTCCCCTTGCTTAACCTTGTCCCCTGGTCTAATCGTTTCCCCTAGACAAAACCTTTCTCCTTGCCTAAACCTTTCCCTGAGCATAACGTTTTCCCCAAGCCTGAGCTTTTTTCCTAGGCTTAGCTATTCCCCTGGCCCAACTTTCTCCCTGGCCTAACCTTTTCCCCTAGCCTAACCTTTTCCCTTAGCCTAAACTTTTCTCCTAGCCTAATTTTTTTCCCGAAGCTAATGGTTTCCCTTTGACTCATTTTTCCCATAGCTTACCGTCTTCCCCTGGCCTAACCTTGTACCCTGGCCTAAACCTTGCCCCGGGCCTAACGTTTCCACATAGTCTAATCTTTTCCCTAGTCCACCCTTTCCCCTAGCCTACCCTTTTCCTCTAGCCTAACCTTTCACCTAGTCTAATTTTTGCCCTAGCCTAACCCTTTCCCATAGCCTTATCTTTCGTGCAGGTTCAGCCTTTTCCACTAACCTAACATTGAAAAGCCTAAATCTTACCCCTTGCTTAACCTTTTCCCCTAGCCTCACCTTTTTCCCAGGCTTAGCATTTTCCCCTAGCATAACTTATTCCCCCTACCTAACTTTTTCCCCTGGCCTAACTGTTCCCTGACCTACCGTTTTGCCCTGGCCTAGCTTTTCCCATAGCCTAACCTTTTCACCTAGCCAAACCTTTTCCGCTACCACAACCTTCTCCCCTGGCCTAATGTTTTCCTCTTGCCAAACCTTTTGCCCAACCTAATCTTTCCCCTAGGCTATTTTCCCCTTGCCTAATATTTTCCGCTGGTCTAACCTTTTCCCCTAGCCTAACCTTTCCCCATGCCTGACCTTTTAAACTCAGTCTGACCATTTACTATAGCCTAAGCTTTTTCCCAAGGCAAAATCTATTCCTAACCTTTCCCTCTTTTCCCCAGGCCTCAGCTAATTCCCCTAACCTAACCTTTACTCCTAGCTTAACCTTTCCTAGAGACTAACCTTTTCTCCTGGTCAAACCTTTTCCCATACAATAACCTTTACCGTGCCTTAAGCTTTTCCCCTTATCTAGCCTTTTCGCATAGCCGAGCCTTTTTCATCTAGCCTTTTTCCACTATCCTTAATTTTTCTCCTATTCCAATCTTGTCCCCCAGCCCAACCTTTCTGCACACCTAACACTTTCTCCTAACCTAACCTTTTCCCCTAACCTAATCATTAAACATTGCCTTGTCTTTTCGGGTAGCTTACCTTTTGCCCATGCCGATCCTTTCACATAGCCTAAACAGTTCTCCTAGCCTAACCTTTCCTTTAACATATTTCCCATAGTCTCACCTTTTCCCTTAGCCTAACCATTTCCCCGAGCTTAATTATTTTCCCAGTCTTAAACTTTGCCCCAAAGCCTGACCCTTCCCAGTAGCCTCAGCTTTTTTCCTGGCCTAACTTTTTCTCCCGGCCTAACGTTCTCCCCTGGCCTGATCATTTTCCCTATCAAAACCTTTTCACTGATAACCTTTTCCCATGATCTGATCTTTTCCCCTGGCTAACACTTTTCCCATGGCCTAACCAAAGCCCTTAGCCTAACCCTTTCCCCTAGTTTAACCTTGTTCCCTAGAGTAACCTTTACCTTACCTTAACCTTTTCCCCTAGCCTGAACCTTTCCAGTAGCCTACGCTTTTGCCCTAGATTAACGTTTTCCCCTGGCCTAACCTTTTCCTCTGGCTAACCTTTCCCCATGTCAAAACTTTCCCCCTGGCCTAACCGTTATCTCTGGCCTAGCCTTTTCACTTTGCCTAACCTTTTTCCCCAGCCTATCCTTTTCCCCAACCTACCCTTTGCCCCTGGCCTACGCTTTCCCCTGGCCTAACCTTTTCCGTTAACCTAACATTTTCCGCTAGCCATACTTTTTCCCCTACCACAAACCCTTCCCCTGGCCTAATGTTATCCCCCTGCCGAACCTTACACCAAGCTTAAACTTTTCCCTAGCTTAAACTTTTCCCCTAGCCTAACCTTGTCACCTGGCCTAAACGTTTCCCCTGGCCTAACGTTTCCCCATAGTCTAATCTTATCCACTGTCCACCCTTTCTCCTAGCCTACCCTTTTCACCTAGCCATATCTTTATCTCAGGTTTAGCCTGTCCCACTAACCTAACCTTGAAAAGCGTAACTCTTACCCCTTGCGTAACCTTTTCCGCTAGCCTCACCTTTTGCCCAAGCTTAGCATTTTCCCCTAGCAGAACGTCTTCCCCCTGCCTAACTTTTTCCCCTGACCTAACTGTTCCCCGGCCTAACGTTTTCCGCTGGCTTAGCTTTTCCCATAGCCTAACCTTTTCCCCTAACCAAACCTTTTCCCCTACGACAACCTTCTCCCCTGGCCTAATATTTTCCCGTTGCCAAACCTTTTGCCCAACCTAATCTTGCCCCTAGCCTACTTTTCCCCTTGCCTAATCTTTTCCCCTGGTCTAACCTTTTCCCCTAGCCTAACCTTTTCCCCATGCCTGACCTTTGAATTCAGCCTGACGATTTACCATAGCTTAAGCTTTTTCACAGGGCAAAACCTTGTTCTAACCTTTCCCCCTTTTCCCCAAGTCTCAGCTAATTCCCGTAACCTAACCTTTTCTTCTAGCCTAACCTTTCCTAGAGGCTAACCTTTTCCCTTGGTCACACCTTTTCCCATACAATAACCTTTACCCTGGCTTAAGATTTTCCCCTTGTCTAACCTTTTCCCTTAGCCTAGCCTTTTTCACCTAGCCTTGTTCCATTATCCTCAATTTTCCCCTATTCCAAACTTTTCCCCGAACCCAACCTTTCTGCCAACCTAACCTTTTCCCTTAACCTAATCTTAAAACACTGCCTAACCTTTTCCAGTAGCCTAACCTTTGCCCATGCCTAACCTTTCCCATAGCCTAAAAATTTCTTCTAGCCTAACCTTTCCTTTAACCAATTTCCCAAAGTGTCACCTTTTCCTTCAGCCTAACCATTTCCCCCAGCTTAATTCTTTTCCCATTTTTAAACTTTTCCCCAAAGCCTGACCCTTCCCAGTAGCCTAAGACTTTCCCCTGGCCTAACTTTTTCTCCTGGCCCAACGTTCTCCCCTGGCCTAATTATTTCCCCAATCGTAACCTTTTCAATGATAACCTTTTCCCATGGTGTTACCTATTCCCGTGGCTTAACCTTTTCCCATGGCCTAACCTTTTCCCTTAGCCAAATCTTTTTCCTAGTTTAACCTTTTTCCCGAAGGTAAACTTTTCCTTAGCCAAAACGTTTCGTAAAAGGCTGACCTTTTCCCCTAGCCTGACCCTTTCCAGTAGCCTAAGCTTTTGCCCTGACTTAACAGTTTCTCCTGGCCTAAAGCTTTCCACTGGCCTAACCGTTTTCCCCAGCCTAGCATTGGCCCCTACCATAACCTTTTCCCTTAGCCGAACCTTTTCCCAGGATTAAATTTTTCCCCTGGCCTAACCTTTTACCCTGGCCTAAGCTTTTCCTTCTCTTAACCTTTTCCCCTGGCCTAAGCATTTGCCTGGTTTAAACATTTCCCTGCTGTAATGTTTTCCCCTTGCCTAACCTTTCCTCTCACCCAACTATTTCCCATAGACTTACCTTTTCCCCTAGCCTAACCTAACGTTTTCACTGATAACCTTTTCCATGGTTTGATCTTTTCCCCTGGCTTGCCCTTTTCCCATGGCCTAACCATATCCCTTAGCTAATCTTTTCCCCTAGGTTAACCGTGTTCCCTAGAGTAACCTTTTGGTTACCTTAACTTTTTCCCCTCGCCTGACCCTTTCCAGTAGCCTACGCCTTTGCCCTGGATTACGTTTTCTCTGGCCTAATGTTTTCCCCTGGCTAACCTTTCCCCATGTCAAACCTTTTCCCCTGGCCTAACCTTTTCTGCGAGCCTCAGCTAATTCCCCTAACCTAACCTTTGCTCCAAGCATGACCTTTCCTAGAGTCTAACCTTTTCCGGTAGCCTAAACCTTTCCCCTGGCCAAACCTTTTCCCCTACAGTTACTTTTACCCCAGGTTAAACTTTTCATCATGCCTAACCTTTTCCCCTAGCCTAACCTTTTCCCCTAGCCTAACCTGATCTACTAGACAAACGTTTTCCTTTAGCCTTAACTTTTCTCCCATTCTTACCTTTCCCGCTTGCACAACCTTTCCATTAGCCTAATGCTTTTTTCTAACCTAAGCTTTCCCCCAGACCGAATCTTTAAACGTTGCCTAGCTTTTTTCCTTAGTCTAACTTTTGCCCATGCCTAACCTTTCCCCTATCCTAACCATTGCCCGTAGCCTATTCTTTCACCTTAGCCTAGCCATTTGCTTAGCTTAACCTTTTCACTGATAACCTTTTCCCGTGGCCTGACCTTCTTGTCTGGCCTAAACTCTTTCCTCTCCTAACATTTTCCTCAGGCCCAACCTATTCCCCTGGCCTACGTTTTTCCACTAGCATAACCTTTTCCCTGACTTAAACTCATCTCCTGGCCAAACCTTGTCAACTGGACTAACCTTTTCCCCTGGCCTCAGCTTTTCCCTGGCTGAAACTTTTCCCTTGCCAGATTTTTCCCCTGGCCTAAGATTTCTCATCATGTAATCTCTATCTCTGGCCTAACCTTTTCCTCTGGCCTAACCTTTTCCCCTAGCCTAACCTTTCCCCATGGCTACCTATTCCCTTAGCCTAACATTTTCTCCTTGCCTAACCTTTTCCCCTTGTCCAACCCTTTCCCTGAGCCTAACACTTTATTTGACCCTAACATTTTTCCATAGCCTTTACATTTCCCTTGCCCTAACACTCTCAAACGAAAGGCTAAGGGGCACCAAAATGGAAATAGAAGGGTTTAGGGCCAAGCCTGGAAGGCAAAGGCTCAGGGGCCAAAACTGGAATTAGAAGTGTTCAGGGCCAGGCCTGGAAAGCAAAGGGTGGGGACCAAAACTGGGAAGAAAAAGGTTTTGGGCCCAGCCTGGAAGGCAAGGCGATAGGACGGGGACGGCTAGGCCTGTAGGGCAAGCCCTGAGGAGAGAAAACTGAAACACGAAGAGTCTGGGGTCCAGGGCTGGAAGGCAAAGGCTGGCGGGGGGGGATGGCTAACTGGAACGAGAAGGGTTTGGAAGCCTGCCTGGAAAGCATAGGCTGGGGAGGTGGGTAAAACTAGAAAGAGAGGACTTGATGGTCAAGCCTTGAAGGCATAGGCTGGGAAGCCAAAACAGGAAAGCTAAGCGTTCTGGGGTAGGCCTGGAAAGCAAATGCTGGGGGTCCAAAACTGGATAGAAAAGGGATCGGAGCCAGACCTGGAAGGCAAAGGCCGGGGTGACAAAACCGGAATGAGAGGGGTCTGGGTACAGGTCTCGTAGGCAAAACCTGGTGGGGCAAAACTGAAACGAGAAAGGTTGAGGACAAAGCCTGGAAGGCATAGGCTGGGGTACCAAACCTGAATGAGACGGGTTAGGACAGGCTTGTAAGGAAAAGGCTAGGGGCAAAAAAGAGAGGTGTTCAGGGCCAGGACTGGAAGGTAAAACCTCTGGGACCAAAGCTGGAAACAGAAGAATTTGGAGCCAGACCTGGAAGGGTAAGGCTGGGGAGCCAAAACTGGAACGAGAACGGTTCAGTGCCAGGCCTAGAAGGAAAGGTTGCGGGGCCCAGGTCTGGAAGACAAAAGCTGGTTGGCCATAAGTGGAATGAGAAGAATTCGAGGCCAGACATGTCAGGCAAACCCTGGGGTACCAGGTCTGGAAAGCAAATTATGGGGTGCCAAAACTGGAAAGAGAAGGGTATGGGGTCAGGTCTGGAAAGCAAATGCTGGGGGGTCCAAAACTGGATAGAGAAGGGATCGGAGCCAAAGCCTGGAAGGCAAAAGCTGGGGGACAAAACTGGAATGATAGGGGTCTGAGGACAGGCCTAGTAGGCAAAGCTTGGCGGGGGGGCAAAACTGAAAGAAGAAGGGTTCCGGTCACTCTTGAAAGGCAAAGGCTGGGAGGCTAAAACGTGAAAGAGAAGTGTTGGGGGCCAGGTCTGGAAAGGCTAAGGCTGGCGGGGTGCTGGGGACAAAACTGGAAGGGGTACAGGTTAGGGCCAAACCTGGAAGGGAAAGGTCGGGGGGCGATGAGAAACTGGGAAGAGAAAGGTTCAGGGCCAGGCCTGGAAGGCAAAGGCTGGGGGCCAAATCTAGAATGAGAAAACTTCAGGACCAGGACAGGAAGGCAAAGGCTGGGGGACTAAACTCAAAGGAGAAGGGTAGGGGCTAGGTCTGGAAGGCATAGGCTGGGGGACCATAATCGGAGCGAGAAGGGTTCAGAGTCATGCCTGGAAGGCAAAGAGAGAGGGCCCAATCTTGGAAACAGTGTTCAGAGCAAGGCCTGGAAGGCAAGGTTTGGGCGGGGTTCAGCCTAGGAGACAATGGCTAGGGGGCCAAAACTGGAACGAGAAAGGTTCAAGGCAAATGCTGGGGAACCAAAACTAGCTAGAGAAGGGTTTGGTGCCAGGTCTGGAAGGCAAAGGCTGGGGGGTCAAATCTGGAAAGAGTAAGGTTCAGGGCCATGTTGCAAGACAAAGGCTGGGGGGCCCAACACTTTCCCCTAACATAAACATTTCCCATCACTTAACCTTTTCCTCTTACCTAAACTTTTACCTGTAGCCTTACCTTTTCCCCTAGCCTAATGCTATCCCTTAGCCTAACCTTTCCCCTAGCCTAAACCTGTCCCCTGGCCTAACTTTTTCACATAGCTTTACCGTTTTCCTTGGCCCTAACCTTTTCCCTGGTCTGAGGTTTTCACCTAGCCAAACCTTTCCCCGCACATAACCTTTACATAGGATTAAACTGTTCCCCTGGCTTAACCTTTTTCCCTGGCCTAAACCTTTCTCCTGTCCCAAGCTTTTCCCTGGCTTAAACCTTTCCCCTGGGCTAACTTTTTCCCCAAGGCTAACCTTTCCTCTTGCCTAATCTTTTCCCTGAGATTAACGCTTTCCCCTAGCCTTACCTTTTCCCCCAGCCTAACTTTCTCCCTGGGCAAGTTTTTTCTCTTGACCCAACCTCTTCCCCTGGCCTACCAATTTTCCATGGCCTATGCTTGTCCCCTATCCTAATGTTTCCCCCCAGCCTAACGATTTCCCAAATGTAATCTCGGCCCGAGTCTAATCTTGCCCCTAGACTTACCTTTTCCCCTAACCTAACCTTTTCCCCTAGCCTAAACCTTTCCTTTAACCTAATGTTTTCCCTTACTCTAAGTTATCCTTAGTCTAATCTTTCCCCTAGGCTAACCTTTTCCCCTGGCCTGACCTTTTACCCCAGCCTACCCTTTTCCCCGACCAACCCTTTACCCCTGGCCTAAGCTTTCCCCTAGCCCAACCTTTTCCCTTTACCTAACATTTTCCCCTAGCCATGGGTTCAAATCTCGGCTCTGCCACTTGTCAGCTTGGTGAATTTGGGCAAGTCACTTAACTTCTCTGTGTCTCAGTTACCTCATCTGTAAAATTGGGTTTAAGAGTGTGAGCCCCACGCAGGACAATCTGATTCTCTAGTGTCTACCCCAGCGCTCACGTTTTCCCCAAGCCTTACCTTTTCCCCTTGCCTGACCTTTCCTCTGGCCTAACTTTTTCCCTGACCTAAGGTTTTTTCTGGCTTAATTTTTTCCCCTGGTCTAACCATTTCCCCTAGCCTAACCTTTCCCCCTTATCTAATAATTTCCCTGAGCTTAACTTTTGCAATCGTCTAACTTTCTCCCTGGCATAACCTTTTCCCTTAGCCTAACCTCTTCCTGTGGCCTAACCTTTTCCCCTGGCCTACCTTCTCTCTTAGCCTAAGCTTTTCCCTAATCCTAGTGTTTTCCCCCAGCCTAACGTTTTTCCTAGTCTATTCTTTCCCCTATGCTAACCTTTTCCCCTAGCCTTACCATTTTCCCAGGTTTACCCTTTTCTCCTAGCCTAACCTTTCCCCCCTGCCTAACTCTTTCCCCAAGCCTAAAGATTTTCCCTAACCTAACATTTACAGCAGGCCCAACTGTCTCCCTGGCCAAAACCAGTTCCCCTGGCCTGGGTTTTTCCCTGTAATAAGCTTTTCTCCTTGTCCAACCTTGTCCCCTGTCCTAACCTATTCCTGTAGCCTAAACGTTTCCCCTGCCCTAACCTTTTCCCCTGGCCATACTTTTCCCCCTGCTGTAACCGTTTCACCTGGCCTTATGTTTTCCTTTGCCAAACCTTTTGCCTAGCCTAATCTTTCCCCTACTCTAACCATTTCCCCTTGCTTAACCTTGTCCCCTGGTCTAATCTTTACCCCTAGACAAAACCTTTCTTCTTGCCTAACCTTTACCCTGAGCATAACGTTTTCCCCAAGACTGAGCTTTTTTCCTAGGCTTAGCTATTCCGCTGGCCTAACGTTCTCCCTGGCCTAACCTTTTCCCCTAGCCTAACCTTTTCACCAGCCTAAACTTTTCTCCTAGCCTAATTTTTTTCCCGAGGCTAATGGTTTCCCTTAGCCTAATATTTCCCATAGCCTAACGTCTTCCCCTGGCCTAACCTTGTCCCCTGGCCTAAACATTTCCCCTGGCCTAACGTTTCCCCATAGTCTAATCTTTTCCCAAGTCCACCCTTTCCCATAGCCTTCCCTTTTCCCCTCGCATAACTTTTCTCCTAGTCTAACCTTTCCCTTAGCCTAACCCTTTCCCCCACCCTAACCCTTTCCCCTAGCCTTATCTTTCTCCCAGGTTTAGCCTGTTCCACCACCCTAACCTTGAAAAGCCTAACTCTTTCCCCTTGCGTAAGCTTTTCCCCTAGCCTCACCTTTTTCCAAGGCTTAACATTTTCCCCTAGCATAACGTCTTCCCCCTGCCTAACCTATTCCCCTAGCCTAACTGATCCGTGGCCTAACGTTTTCCCCTGGCCTAGCATTTCCCATAGCCTAACCTTTTCCCGTAGCCAAACCTTTTCCCCTACCACAACCTTCTCCCCTGGCCTAATGTTTTCCCCTTGCCAAACCTTTTACCCAACCTAATATTTCCCCTAGCCTATTTTCCCCTTGCCTAATCTTTTCTCCTGGTCTAACCTTTTCCTCTAGCCTAACCCTTTCCCCATGCCTCACTTTTTAACTCAGCCAGACGATTTACCATAGCCTAAACTTTTTCCCAGGGCAAAACTTTGTCCTAACCTTTCCCTCTTTTCCACAAGCCTCAGCTAATTCCCCTAACGTAAACTTTATTCCTAGCCTAACCTTTCCTAGAGACTAACCTCTTCTCCTGGTCAAACCTTTTCCCATACAGTAACCTTTACCCTGCCTTAAGGTTTTCCCCTTGTCTAACCTTTTTGCATAGCCTAGCCTTATTCATTTAGCCTGTTTCCTCTATCCTTAATTTTTCGGCTATTCCAAACTTTTCCCCCAGCCCAACATTTCTGCAAACCTAAAACTTTCTCCTAACCTAACCTTTTCCCCTAACCAAATCTTTAAACATTGCCTAGCCTTTTCCTGTAGCCTACCTTTTGCCCATGCCTAACCTTTCCCATAGCCTAAACATTTCTCCTAGCCTAACCTTTCCTTTAACCTATTTCCCTTAGTCTCACCTTTTCCCCTAGCCTAACCATTTCCCCTAGCTTAATTCTTTTCCCAGTCTTAAACCTTTCCCCAAAGCCTGACGCTTCCCAATAGCCTAAGCTTTTCCCCTGCCCTAACTTTCTCTCCTGGCCTAACGTTCTCCCCTGGCCTAATCATTTCCCCTATCATAACCTTTTCACTGATAACCTTTTCCCATGGTCTTACCATTTCTCCTGGCTTAACCTTTTCCCTCAGCCTAATCCTTTTTCTGATTTAACATTTTTTCCTAAAGTAACATTTTCCTTAGCCTAACCTTTTCCCAAAAGCCTGACCTTTCCCCCTAGCCTGACCCTTTCCAGTAGCCTAAGCTTTTCCCCTGGCTTTACACTTTCTCCAGGCCTAAAGCTTTCCACTGGCCTAACTGTTTCCCCCAGCTTAACATTGCCCCTACCATCCCCTTTTCCCCTAGCAGAACCTGTTCCCAGGCTTAAACATTTCCCCTGGGCTAACCTTTTCCCCTGGCCTAAGCTTTTCCTTCTCTTAATCTTTTCCCCTGGCCTAAGCTTTTTCCTGGTTTAAGCAATTCCCTGCTGTAATGTTTTCCCCTTCCCTAACCTTTTTCCTGGTTTAAGCAATTCCCTGCTGTAATGTTTTCCCCTTGCCTAACCTTTCCCCTAACCCAACTATTTCCCACAGCCTAACCTTTTCCCCTAGCCTAATCATTTCCCCCATCATAACTTTTTCACTGATAACCTTTTCCCATGGTCTGATCTTTTCCCCTGGCTTACCATTTTCCCATGGCCTAACCATATCCCTTAGCCTAACCTTTTCCCCTAGCTTAACCTTTTTCCCCAGAGTAACCTTTTCCTTACCTTAACCTTTCCCCTAGCCTGACCCTTTCCGGTAGCCTACGCTTTTGCCCTGGATTAACCTTTTCCCCTGACCTAACGTTTTACTCTGGCGATCCTTTCCCTATATCCAAACCTTTCTCCTGGCCTAAACTTTTCTCTTAGCCTCAGGTAATTTCCCTAACCTAAGATTTACTCCAAACATAACCTTTCCTAGAGTTTAACCTTTTCCCCTAGCCTAACCTTTTCCCCTGGCCAAACCTTTTCCCCGACAGTTACTTTTACCAGGGGTTAAACCTTTCCCCATGTCTAACCTTTTCCCTTAGCCTAGCCTGTTCTCCTAGCCTAACTTTTTCCCTTAGCCTTAACGTCCCCCATCCTAACCTTTCCCGCTAGCACAACCTTTCCACTAGTCTAATGCCTTTTTGTAAGCTAAGCTTTTCCCCAGACCTAATCTTTAAACGTTGCCTAACTTTTTTCCTCAGTCTAACTTTTGCCCATGCCTAACCTTTCTCCTATCCTAACTATTGCCCATAGCCGAACCTTTCATCCTAGCCTAGCCATTTCCTTTAGCTTAACCTTTTTTCTGGTCTTAAACTTTTCCCCAAAACCTGACCTTTTCCCTTAGTCTCATCTTTCCTCAAACTTAACCATTTCCTATTGCCTAACCTTTTCCCCAGCCAAATCATTTCCCCAGGCATAACCCGTTCACTGATAACCTTTTCCCGTGGCCTGACCTTTTTGCCTGGCCTAAGCTTTTTCCTCTCTTAACATTTTCCCCAGGCCCAGCCTATTCCCCTGGCCTACGTTTTTCCACTAGCATAACGTTTTCCCTGACTTAAACTCATCCCCTGGCCTAACCTTGTCCCCTGGACTAACCTTTTCCCCTGGCCTAAGCTTTTCCCTGGCTCAAACCTTTCCCTTGCCACTTTTTTCTTTAAACGTTGTCTAGCTTTTTTCCTTAGTCTAACCTTTGCCCATGCCTAACCTTTCCCCTATCCTAACCATTGCCAATAGCCTAACCTTTCACCCTAGCCTAGCCATTTCTTTAGCTTAACCTTTATCATGATCTTAACCTTTTTCCCAAAGTCTGACCTTTTCCCCTAGTCTTATCTTTCCTCGAACTAAACCATTTCCCATTGCCTAACCTTTTCCCCAGCCTAATCATTTCCCCTAGCATAACCCTTGCACTGATAACCTTTTCCCGTGGCCTGACCTTTTTGCCTGGCCTAAACTTTTTCCTCTCCTAACATTTTCCCCAGGCCCAGCCTATTCCCCTGGCCTACGTTTTTTCACTAGCATAACCTTTTCCCTTGACTTAAACTCATCCCCTGGCCTAACCTTGTCCCCCGGACTAACCTTTTCCCCTGTCCTCAGCTTTTCCCTGGCTCAATCTTTTCCCTTGCCATTCCCCCCCCCCCGTGCTAAGATTTCCCATCATGTAATTTCTTCCTCTGGCCTAACCTTTTCCTCTGGCCTAACCTTTTCCCCTTGCCTAACCTTTCCCCTAGTCTAACGTTTCCCTTAGCCTAACATTTTCTCCTTGCCTAACCATTTCCCCTTGTCCAACATTTTCCCTGAGCGTAACATTTTCCCTGACCCTAACGTTCTTCCCTAGCCTTTCCATTTCCCCTTGGCCTAACTCTCACAAAGGCTAAGGGGGTCCAAAATGGAAACAGAAGGGTTCAGGGCCAAGTCTGGAAGGCAAAGGTTAAGGGGCCAAAACTGGAATTAGAAGTGTCCAGGGGCAGGCCTGGAAAGCAAAGGGTGGGGACCAAACAGGAAAGAGAAGGGTTCTGGGAAAGAGAAGGGTTCTGAGCCTAGCCTGGAAGGCAAAGCGATGGGGGGGGGATTAGGCCTGTAAGGCAAGCCCTGGGGTGACAAAACTGAAACGAGAAGGGTTTGGGGTCCAGGCCTGGAAGGCATAAGCTGGGGGGTGTCAAAACTGGAAAGAGAAGGGTTCAGGAACAGGCCTGGAAGGCAATCCGGGCGGGGGGGAGGGTTTAAAAGTGAAACGAGAACGGCTCAGGTCCAGGCCTGCAAGGCAAAGCCTGGGGGCGGGGCATAACTGGAACGAGAAGGATTTGGAACCCTGCCTGGAAAGCATAGGCTGAGGAGGGGGGCAAAACCAGAAAGAGAGGGGTTCATAGAGAAGCCTTGAAGGCAAAGCCAGGAGAGCCAAATCAGGAAAGCTAAGCGTTCCGGAGTAGGCCTGGAAAGTAAATGCTGGGGGTCCAAAACTGGATAGAGAAGGGATCAGAACCAGGCCTGCAAGGTAAAGGCTGGTTGACAAAACCGGAGTGAGAGGGGTCTGGGTACAGGTCTAGTAGGCAAAACCTGGTGGGGCAAAACTGAAACGAGGAAGGTTGAGGACCAAGCCTGGAAGACATAGGCTGGGGTACCAAACCTGAATGAGACAGGTTTAGAACAGGCTTGTAAAGCAACGGCTATGGGCAAAAACTGGAAAGAGAAGTGTACAGGGCTAGGACTGGAAGGTACAACCTCTGGGACCAAAACTGGAAATAGAAGTGTTTGGCGACAGGCCTGGAAGGGTAAGGCTGGGGTGCCAAAACTGGAACAAGAAAGGTTCAGTGCCAGGCCTAGAAGGAAAAGCTGGGGGGCCGAGGTCTAGAAGACAAAGGCTGGTTGGCCAAAAGTGGAATGAGAAGGATTGGAGGCCAGACCTGTCAGGCAAAGCCTGGGGGACCAGGTCTGGAAAGGAAAGGTTGGGGCGACAAAACTGGAAAGAGAAGGGTTCGGGATCAGATATCGAAAGCAAATGCTGGGGGGTCCAAAACTGGATAGAGAAGGGATTGGAGGTAAGCCTAGTAGGCACAGGCTGGGGGACAAAACCGGAATGATAGGGGTGTGATGACAGGCCTAATAGGCAAAGCCTGGAGCGGGGGGCAAAGCGGAAACGAGAAAGGTTCGGGGCCACTCTTGGAAGGGAAAGGCAGGGGGCTAAAACTGTAATGATAGGTGTTGGGGGCCAGGTCTGGAAAGGCTAAGTCTGGCGGGTGGTGGGGGCGGGGGGCGGGGCAAATCTGGAAGGGGAACAGGTTGGGGCCAGACCTGGAAGGGAAAGGTCGGGGGGTGAGGAGAAACTGGAAAGAGAAGGGTTCAGGGCCAGGCCTGGAAGGCAAAGGATGGGGGCCAAAACTAGAATGAGAAGGGTTCGGGAACAAAACTGGAAGGCAAAGGCTGGGGGCAAAAACTAGAAGGCGAAGGGTACGGGGCTAGGTCTGGAAGGCATAGTCTTGGGGAGGGAGCAATCCTGGAACACAGTGTTCAGAGCAAGGCCTGGAAGGCAAGGTTTGGAGGGTCAGGCCTAGAATACAAAGGCTAGGAGGCCAAAACTGGAACGAGAAAGGTCCAAGGCCAGGTCTATAAGGCAAATGCTGGGGAACCAAAACTAGATAGATAAGGGTTTGGGGCCAGGTCTGGAAGGTAAAAGCAGGGGGGTCAAATCTGATAAGAGTAAGCTTCAGGGCCATGTTTGAAGACAAAGGCTGGGGGGCCCATCACTTTCCCCTTAAATAACCATTTCCCATCACCTAACCTTTTCCTCTTACCTAAATTTTTTCCAGTAACCTCACCTTTTCCCCTAGCCTAATGCTTTCCCTTAGCTTAACCTTTCCGCTAGCCTAACCTTTCCCCTAGCCTAACCTTTTCCCCTGGCCTAACTTTCTCACATAGACTTACTGTTTTCCTTGGTACTAACTTTTTCCCTGGTTTGAGGTTTTCACCTAGCCAAACCTTTCCCCTCACATAATCTTTTCTTAGGATTAAACTTTTTCCCTGGCTTAAACTTTTTTCTCTGGCCTAAACGTTTCTCATGTCCTAAGCTTTTCCCTGGCTTAAATCTTGGGGGCCAGGTCTGGAAAGGCTAATGCTGCCCGTTGCGGGGGGCGGGCGGGCAAGGGAAGGGAAAGGTCGGGGGGTGAGGAGAAACTGGAAAGAGTAGGGTACAGGGCCAGACCTAGAAGGCAAAGGCTGGGGGCCAAAACTAGAATGAGAAGGGGACGGGGCTAGGTCTGGAAGGCATAGGCTGGAGGACCATAATCGGAACGAGAATGGGCTATGGGGCTTTTCCCATGGCCTAAGCTTTTTCACCCAAACTTTCTCCACGATCCTTAATTTTTCCCCTATTCCAATCTTTTCCCCCAGCCCAACCTTTCTGCAAATCGAACACTTTCTCCTAACCTAACCTTTTCCCCTAACCTAATCTTCAAACATTGCCTAGCCTTTTCCTGTAGCGTCACCTTTGCCCATGCCTAACCTTTTCCATAGCCTAAACATTTCTCCTAGCCTAACCTTTCCTTAAACCTATTTCCGATAGTTTCACCTTTTACCTTAGCCTAAACATTTCCACTAGCTTAATTCTTTTCCCTGTCTTTAACCTTTCCCCAAAGCCTGACCCTTCCCAGTAGCCTAAGCTTTTCCCCTGGCCTAACGTTCTACCCTGGCCTAATCATTTCCCCTATCATAACCTTTTCACTGATAACCTTTTCCCATGGCCTAACCTTTTCCCTTATACTAATATTTTTCCTAGTTTAACCTTTTCCCCTAAAGTAACTTTTTCCTTTGCCAAACCTTTAAACAAAACCCTGACCTTTTCCCCTAGCCTGACCCTTTCCAGTAGCCTAAGCTTTCCCCTGACTTAACAGTTTCCCCTGGCCTAAAGCTTTCCACTGGCCTAGGCGTTTCCTCGAGCCTAACATTGGCCCCTACCATAACCTTTTCCCCTAGCAGAACCTTTTCCCAGGCTTACACCTATCCCCGGGCCTAACCTTTTCCCCTGGCCTAAACTTTTCCTTCTCTTAACCTTTTCCCCTGGCCTAAGATTTTTCCTGCTTTAAACATTTCCCTGCTGTAATGTTTTCCCCTTGCCTAACCTTTCACCTAACCCAACTATTTCCCACAGCCTAACCTTTTCCCCTGGCCTAATCATTTCCCCCATCATAACTTTTGCACTGATAACCTTTTCCCATGGTCTGATCTTTTCCCCTGGCTTACCCTTTTCCCATGGCCTAACCATATCCCTTAGCCTAACCTTTTCCCCTAGCTTAACATTTTTCCCCAGAGTAACCTTTTCCTTACCTTAACCTTTTCCCCTAGCCTGACCCTTTCCAGTAGCCGACGCTTTTGCCCTGGATTAACCTTTTCCCCTGGCCTAACGTTTTCCTCTGGCTAACCTTTCCCCATGTCAAACATTTTCCCCTGGCCTACCCTTTACTCCTAGCCTTAGCTATTCCCCTAACCTAACCTTTACTCCAAGCATTACCTTTCCTAGAATCTAACATTTTCTCCTAGCCTAACCTTTAACCCGACAGTTACTTTTACCCCGGGTTAAACGTTTCCCCATGCCTAACCTTTTCCCCTAGCCTAGCCTGTTTTCCTAGCCTAACTTTTTCCCTTAGCCTTAACTTTTCCCCCATTCTAACCTTTCCCGCTAATAATAATAATAATGTTGGTATTTGTTAAGCGCTTACTATGTGCCGAGCACTGTTCTAAGCGCTAGGGTAGACATAGGGGAATCAGGTTGTCCCACGTGGGGCTCACAGTCTTAATCCCCATTTTACAGATGAGGGAACGGAGGCACAGAGAAGTTAAGTGACTTGCCCACAGTCACACAGCCGACAAGTGGCAGAGCTGGGATTCGAACTCATGAGCCCTGACTCCAAAGCCCGTGCTCTTTCCACAGAGCCACGCTGCTTCTCTGATAACCTTTCCAATAGTCTAACGCTTTTTTTCTAACCTAAGCTTTTTCCCAGACCTAATCTTTAAACGTTGCCTAGCTTGTTTACTTAGTCTAACTTTTGCCCTTGCTTAACCTTTCCCATATCCTAACCATTGCCTATAGCCTAATCTTTCACCCTAGCCTAACCATTTCCTTTTGCTTAACCTTTTTCCTGGTTTGGCAACCTTTTTGCCAAAGCCTGACCTTTTCCCCTCGTCTCATCTTTTCTCGAATTTAACCATTTCCCATTGCCTAACGTTTTCCCCAGGCTAATCATTTCCCCTAGCATAACCCTTGCACTGATAACCTTTTCCCGTGGCCTGACCTTTTCGCCTGGCCTAAGCTTTTTCCTCTCCTAACATTTCCCCTATGTTTTTCCACTAGCATAACCTTTTCCCTGACTTAAACCCATCCCCTGGCCTAACCTTGTCCCCTTGACTAACCTTTTCCCCTGGCCTCAGCTTTTCCCTGGCTCAAGCCTTTCCCTTGCCAGCTTCTTCCCCTGGCCTAAGATTGCCCATCATGTAACCCTTTCCTCTGGCCTAACCTTTTCCTCTTTCCTAACCCTTTCCCCGAGCCTAACCTTTCCCCTAGAATAACCTTTCCCTTAGCATAACATTTTCTCCTTGCCTAACCATTTCCCCTTGTCCAATCTTTTCCCTGAGCCTAACATTTTCCCTGACCCTAAGGTTTTTTCCCTAGCCTTTTCATTTCCCTCGGCCTAACTCACTGAAAGGAAAGGCTAAGGGGGACCAAAATGGGAACAGAAGGGTTCAGGACCAAGCCTGGAAGGCAAAGGCTCTGGGGCCAAAACTCGAATTAGAAGTGTCCAGGGCCAGGCCTGGAAAGCAAAGGGTGGGGACCAAAACTGGAAAGAGAAGGGTTCTGGGCCTAGCCTGGAAGGCAAATCGATTGGGGGGGCTAGGCCTGTAAGGCAGCCTTGGGGGGACAAAACTGAAACGAGAAGGGATTGGGGTCCAGGCCTGAAAGGCACTGGCTGGGAGGGGTGTCAAAACTGGAAAGACAAGGGTTCAGGGCCAGGCCTGCAAGGCAATCAGGGTGGGGGAGGGGACGTTAAAAGTGAAACCATAGGGCTCCGGTCCAGGCCTGGAAGGCAAAGGCCAGGGGAGGGCATAACTGGAATGAGAAGGGTTTGGAACCCTGCCTGGAAAGCATAGGCTGGGGAGGGGGCAAAACTAGAAAGATTGGGGTTGATGGACAAGCCTTGAAGGCAAATGCTGGGGAGCCAAAACAGGGAAGCTACGCGTTCTGGGGTAGGCCTGGAAATCAAATGCTGGGGGTCCAAAACTGGATAGAGAAGGGATCGGAGCCAGGCCTGGTAGGCAAAGGCCGGGTTACAAAATCGGAGTGAGAGGGGTCTGGGTACAGGTCTAGTAGGCAAAACCTGGTGGGGCAAAACTGAAACGAGAAAAGTTGAGGACCATGCCTGGGAGGCTTAGGCTTGGGGACCAAACCTGAACGAGACGGGTTTAGGACAGGATTGTAAAGCAAAGGCTAGGGGCAAAAACTGGAAAGAGAAGTGTTCAGGGCCAGGACTGGAAGGTAAAACCTCTGGGACCAAAACTGGAAATAGAAGAGTTTGGAGCCAGGCCTCTAATGGTAAGGCTGGGTGGCCAAAACTGGAACAAGAACGGTTCAGTGCCAGACCTGGAAGAAAACGTTGGGGGGCCCAGGTCTGGAAGACAAAGGCTCGTTGCCCATTAGTGGAATGAGAAGGATTCGAGGCCAGACCTGTCAGGCAAAGGCTGGGGGACCAGGTCTGGAACGCAAAGGCTGGGGCGCCAAAACTGGAAGGAGAATGATTTGGGGTGAGGTCGGGAAAGCAAATGCTGGCGGGGGGGTCCAAAAGTGGATAGAAAAGAGATCGGAGCCAAGCCTGGAAGGCACAGGCTGGGGGGACAAAGCTGGAATGATAGGGGTCTGTGGACAGGCCCAGGAGGCAAAGGTTGGGGGGTGGGGGCAAAACTGAAACGATAAGGGTTCGGGGCCACTCTTGGAAAGCAAAGGCTGGGGGGCATAAAACTGGAAAGAGAAGATCTGGAAAGCGAATGCTGGGGGGTCCAAAACTGGATAGAGAAGGGATCGGAGCCAAGCCAGGAAGGCAAAGGCTGGGGGACAAAACTGGAATGACTGGGGTCAGAGGACAGGCCTAGTAGGCAAAGCTTGGCGGGGGGCAAAACTGAAACAAGAAGGGTTCCGGTTACTCTTGAAAGGCAAAGGCTGGGAGGCTAAAACGGGAAAGAGAAGTGTTGGGGGCCAGGTCTGGAAAGGTTAAGGCTGGCCGGGGGCGGGGGGGGCAAAACTGGAAGGGGTACCAGGTGGGTCCAGACCTGGAAGGGAAAGGTCGGGGGGTGAGGACAAACTGGAAAGAGAAGGGTTCAGGGCCAGGCCTGGAAGGCAAAGGCTGGGGGCTAAAACTAGAAGGAGAAGGGTACGGGACTAGCTCTGGAAGGCATAGCTTGGGGGACCATAATGGGAACGAGAAGGGCTCAGAGTCATGCCTGGAAGGCAAAGGGAGAGGGGTCAATCCTGGAACATGAAGTGTTTAGGGCAAGGCCTGTCAGGCAAAGACAGGGAGAATCAGGTCTGTAAGGAAAGGGCTGGGGAGGGAGCAATCCTGGAACACAGTGTTCAGAGCAAGGCCTGGAAGGGAAGGTTTGTGGGGTCAGGCATAGAAGCCAAAGGCTAGGTGGGCAAAACTGGAACGAGAAAGGTTCTAGACCAGGCCTGTAAAGCAAATGCTGGGGGACCAAAACTAGATAGAGAAGTGTTTGGGGCCAGGTCTGGAAGGCAAAGACTGGGGGGCCAAATCTGGAAAGAGTAAGGTTCAGGGTCATGATCCAAGTCAAAGGTTGGGGGGCCCAACACTTTCCCCTAACATAACCATTTCCCATCACCTAACCTTTTCCTCTTACCTAAAATATTTCCAGTAGCCTCACCTTTTCCCCAAGCCTAATGCTTTCCCTTAGCCTAACCTTTCCCCTAGCCTAACCTTTTCCCCTGGCCTACCTTTTTCACATAGCCTTACCGTTTTCCTTGGCCCTAACTTTTTCCCTGGTCTGAGGTTTTCACCTAGCCAAACCTTTCCCCTCACATAACCTTTTCTTAGGATTAAACTTGTCCCCTGGCTTAACCTTTTTTCCCTGGCCTAAAACTTTCTCATGTCCTAAGCTTTTCCCTGGCTTAAACCTTTCCCCTGGGCTAACGTTTTCCCCAAGCCTAACCTTTCCTCTTGCCTACCCTTTTCCCTGAGCTTAACCTTTTCCCCTAGCCTTACCTTTTCCCCCAGCCTAACCTTCTCCCTGGGCTAATTTTTTCTCTTGGCCTAGCCTCTTCCCCTGGCCTACTGTTTTCCATGGCCTATGCTTGCCCCCTAACCTAATGTTTCCCCCCAGCCTAACCATTTCCCAAATCTAATCTTGGCCCGAGTCTAATCTTGCCCCTAGACTTACCTTTTCCCCTAACCTAAACTTTTCCCCTAGCCTAAACCTTTCCCTTAGCCTAATGTTTACCCTTAGTCTAAGGTATCCCTTAGTCTAATCTTTCCCCTAGGCTAACCTTTTCCTCTGGCCTAACCTTTTTCCCCAGCTTACCCTTTTCCCCGACCTACCCTTTGCCCCTGGCCTAAGCTTTTCCCTAGCCTACCCTTTTTCCTTAACCTAGCATTTTCCCCTAGCCATAGGTTCAAATCCTGGCTCTGCCAATTGTCAGCTGTGTGACTTTGGGCAAGTCACTTAAATTCTCTGTGCCTCTGTTACCTCATCTGTAAAAAGGGGATTAAGACTGTGAGCCCCACGCGGAACAACCTGATTCCCTTGGGTCTACCCCAGCGCTGAGAACAGTGCTCTGCACATAGTAAGCACTAAACAAATACCAACATCATTATTTCCCCTGCCATAAAACTTTCCCCTGGACTAATGTTTTCACCTTGCCGAACCTTACACCCAGCTTAAACTTTCCCCTAGTTTACCCTTTGCCCCTAGCCTAACCTTGGTCCCTGGCCTAACCCTTTCTCCTAGCTTAAACATTTCCCCTTGCCTAACGTTTTCCCCTGGTCTAACCTTTACCCCTCCCTTAACCTTTTCCCCTGACCTACTCTTTTCCCCTAGCCTAATGTTTTTTCCTAGCCTAACATTTCCCTTAGTCTACTCTTTCCCCTAAAGTAACCTTTTCCCCTAGCCTTACTATTTTACCAGGCTTAGCCTTTTTCCCTAACCTATCCTTTTCCTCCTGCCTAACTCTTACCCTACCCTAAACCTTTCCTCTAACCTAACATTTACACTAAGCCCAATCTTCTCCCTTGTTTAACCTTTTCCGCTAGCCTAAACTTTTCTCTGGACTTAAACTTCTCCCCCGGCCTAACGTATTACCCTGGCCAAGCTTTTCCCTTGCCAAACCTTTTCCCATAGATTAACCTTTTCGGCTAGCCATACCTTTTCCCCCAACAGAACCTTCTCCTTCGTCTAACGTTTACCCATTGCCAAACCTTCTGCCTAACCTAATCTTTGCCCTGGCATAACCATTTCTCCTTGCCTAACCTTTTCCTCTGGCCTAAGCTTTTCCCCTAGCTTAACTTTTTACCGTCAGATACCTTTTACCCTGGTCTAAGATTTTCCCCTGGCCTGAGCTTTTCACCTCACCTAAACTTTTCTTCCTACCTAACCTTTTCCCCTGGCCTCACTTCTTTACCGACCTAAACGTTTTCCTGGATTAATCTTTTCCCCTGGTCTAACCATTTCCCCTTGCCTAATTTTTTCCCTGAGCTTAACCTTTGTCCTAGTCTAACTTTCTCCCTGGCCTAACATTTTCCCTTAGCCTAACCTCAACGTGTGGCCTAACCTTTTCCCCTGGCCTACCTTCTCTCTTGCCCTAAAATATTCCCAATCCTAAAATTTTCCCCCAGCCTAACCTTTTCCTAGTCTATTCTTTCCCCTAGGCTAACCTTTTCCCCTAGCCTTACCATTTTCCCAGTCTTAGCCTTTTCTCCTAGCCTAACCTTTTTCCCCAGCCTAACTCTTTCCCTGAGCCTAAAGATTTTTCCTAACCTAACATTAACATCAAGCCCAACAGTCTCCATGGCCGAAACCATTTCCACCGGCCTAGGCTTTTCCCGGTACTAAGCTTTTCTCCTGACCTAACCTTGTCCCCTTTCCTAACCTCTTCCTGTAGCCTAAACCTTTCACCTGGCCTAACCTTTTTCCCTGGCCATACTTTTTTCCCTACCGTAACCATTTCACCTGGCCTTATGTTTTCCGCTTGCCAAACCTTTTGCCTAGCCTAATCTTTCGCCTAGCCTAACCATTTCCCCTTGCTTAATCTTGTCCCCTGGTCTAATCTTTTCCCCTGAACAAAACCTTTCTCCTTGCCTAACTTTTACCCTGAGCATAACGTTTTCCCCAAGCCTGACCTTTTGCCTAGCCTTAGCTATTCCCCTGGCCTAACTTTCTCCCTGGCCTAACCTTTTCACCTAGCCTAAAATTTTCTCCTAGCCTAAATTTTTTTTCCCTAGGCTAATGGTTTCCCTTAGCCTAATCTTTCCCATAGCCTAACTTCTTCCCCTGGCCTAACCTTGTCCCCTGGCCTAAACCTTTCCCCTGGCCTTACGTTTCCCCACAGTCTAATCTTTTCCCGAGTCCACCCTTTCCCCTAGCCTACCCTTTTCCCCTAGTCTATCTTTTCTCCTAGTCTAATCTTTCTTCTAGCCTAACCCTTTCCCCTAGCCTTATCTTTCTCCCAGGTTTAGCCTGTTCCACTAATCTAACCTTGAAAAGCCTAACTCTTTCCCCTTGCATAACCTTTTCCCCTAGCCTCACCTTTTTCCCAGGCTTAACATTTTCCCCTAGCATAACATCTTCCCCCTGCCGAACTTTTTCCCCTGGCCTAACGGTTCCATGGCCTAACGTTTTCCCCTGGCCTAGCTTTTCCCATAGCCTAACCCTTTCGCCTAGCCAAACCTGTACCCCTACCACAACCTTCTCCCCTGGCCTAATGTTTTCCCATTGCCAAACCTTTTGCCAACCTAATCTTTCCCCTAGCCTATTTTTCCCTTACCTAATCTTTTCCTCTGGTCTAACCTTTTCCCCATCCCTGAGCGTTAAACTAAGCCTGACC